>NW_025335761.1:3474298-3485743 GCF_004798865.1 Varanus komodoensis
CTTCAGTGACTCCATCTAGCCATCTCATCCTCTGCTGTCCCCTTCTTTTGCCCTCAATTGTTCCCACATTAGGGTCTTGTCCAGCAAATCCTTCCTTCTCATTAGGTGGCCAAAGTATTTGAGTTTCATCTTCAGTATCTGGCCTTTGAATTGTGGTGCTGGAGGAGACTCCTGCAAGTCCCTTGGACCGCAAGGCGATCCAACCAGTCAGTTCTAGAGGAGATCATCCCTGACTGCTCTTTAGAAGGCCAGATACTGAAGATGAAACTCAAATACTTTGGCCACCTAATGAGAAGGAAGGATTTGCTGGACAAGACCCTAATGTGGGAACAATTGAGGGCAAAAGAAGGGGACAGCAGAGGATGAGATGGCTAGATGGAGTCACTGAAGCAGTCGGTGTGACCTTGGGTGGAATCTGAGGAATGGTGGAGGACAGGATGGGTTGGCAACGACTTCGCAACTAACAACAACAACATAGAAATTTAATCAACAAGTAGGGGGATTTAGGATAGCAGCAGTCTCAGACCAGGGATACCTGAGTTCAAGTCATGAAAGTCACTGAAAGTGCAATCCTATACATGTTCAGAAAAGGCCCTGCAACTCCCGCATGTTCCAGCCAACCATGCTGGCTGAAGCATTTTGGGAGTTGGGCATTTTTCCTGTCTAAGTTTTTGCAGGATTGCACTCTCAATGGCCTGGAGCCAGTCACTCGCTATGTGCTAGTTTCTAAACTATCTTACAGGGCTTGTGTGCAGATAAAATGTGATGGAAAGACATTTTATCTGTACACAAGCCTGTAGCTGTATGCTTTCTTGAGATATTTGGAAATTAAAAAAATCAAAAAGTGTTATGTATGGCCATTTATTTGCTGATCAGAATTCTGGTTCAGTGCACCATAGCTGCTATCCTCATTATAGTGATCCTGTTCAAATTCTTGGGTGAATTTCATTTTCTTATCCTTAAATGTCATAGCATAGTTACTGTCAGAATCCAGATCATTTTGTGATATTTAGCAAGTCTAGAATTGCTTTAACTGCTTCTCCTGTACTGACAGGAAATGTGGAACCTAGCCTAAAATGTTGTTCTAGCTCATTCAGTGGATTAGGTAGCCTATATTTTAATCTTGGAGCCAATCATATGACATAAACTGTCTAAATATGGATAAGGAAGCATTCCATTGTCTGATTCTCATATGCAAAAGAAAGAAAATGTAGATTCTAAGAAACAGAAAGTGGTTGATTGATCTCCACCATTTGGCAGTTCTGAACAAATGAACTTAATTTATAAGTGCTAGTCATGGAAGGAGAATTTGTTTTAAGTCTGATCATCAGTGGAAGTGGTTTAGGGTGCAGCCAAATTGGGATGCTCATGATCCTCTGACCTCAGAAGATTATGGACCTCCCATGCAGGGTAACCGTAAAGACCTCCTGAATGTTCTTCCCACCCTGCAAAAGGTTTAGCATGCCTCAGGGTAGGAGGAAATGAATTGCCAGGATATGT
Source organism: Varanus komodoensis (assembly GCF_004798865.1). NCBI lineage: Eukaryota > Metazoa > Chordata > Lepidosauria > Squamata > Varanidae > Varanus > Varanus komodoensis. The sequence goes on from NW_025335761.1 coordinate 3,475,799, forward strand.
CATGCTTTGGTGGCACTGGTCTCCTCCTCTCCGAATCCCTGGGAATGTCTACAAAAATGCACCTTGGAGATGTAGCCAGTGCAGGAGGTTCTCCTCATGTGGACTTGCCCCCGACCCCGGTGAGAGTGGAGTGATGTTCCAGCCTGGCAGCTGTGGATCTGAGCAATCCAATGGTCATCTAGGCACTGTCTAGTGTCCAGCTCTAGTGTTGCACTGCCCAACTCTTTCTGAATAGTCATCAAATTCTTATAATTGGGAACCCTTTTTTGTTGGTGCAAGTGAGCAGAAATGCTGGGAAAATTTGGCCCCTTAGTCTGTGGTCATCATTGTTTCCCCTTGGTAAATTTACTTTTCAAAGTTAATTAAATCAATTAATTAAAACATTTCTATGAGCAAAGGCCTCCCTTCCTGGTTGGAACACATTGGCAGTGTACTCTGAACCGGTCCAAGCTCAGCTGCTTGCATGTGCCAATGTACTGTATGTTTGGCTTCCTACCAGACCTCAGCACTTGCTTATCCTGTTCTTCTGTTTGCCCCCTTTCTTCCACTGCATGCCCTTCTTCTATTTAACTTTCTCCTTCTAGAATTTCAGGGTAATATTACCATACTACTTTATCAGCGTTGTGATAGAAATCAATTCAGCACATGACACTTTTCCCAGTAATGAGCTGCAGTGAAAAGAACAGTTTAATCACTTAATGCTAACCCCTCCTGCAGCTGTTAAAATGTTAGGAAAAACAGGAAAGGCCTAGTCAGAGATAGATGATTTTTCATCTGCAGGTTAGAGAGTTCATGTCCACAATGCTACTGCAAGGATTGTACAAAGACACTGTTACTTCCCATAAAATAATGTGGACTATAAACTGCCTTGAAAAATTAAAAGTTAATATATGACATCCAGACCAAACAAGATATATGCCATTTAGTATGGATACAGCAGCATTTTCTGCAACATTTCCAAGCACAATATTTTGATGGCATATATACATAAATATACTTACTTGTTCTATTGTGACTTTGGAAGTCTGGACTTTTAATGCCACCTGTTCTCAAGCATGCCTTATTATTGTCTGGAAAAAAAAATAAAAATGCCATAAATAAATATGGATAAATGTCACGGTCTGACGTTAATATGATTTAAAGAGGCCACTGTGTTCACCTGAAGACATACCTTGCAACAATAACTGAATATGGGCTTTAGTTTTATTTCAGGATTAAAATGTAACTTATCATAAAGATAATCCAGAGTGAATAATTAACCAAAATTAGCTGAAATAAAATAAAAAGCAGAGATGGCTAAATTCCAAATGCAGTGTGTCCAGATTGTATCTACCTGTAAAAAGCACTCTACCTGCAGAACCATATTTACAGAGCCTTGGAAGCAGTGGCACCCAGTCTGGATGGTTAGTCAGTGGCTGTTCTGCTTCCCTGTGACCCAGTTTTAGCACTGGCGCAGATTTCCTTTCTTTGGAGAGACTGACGTGAATTTACCTACATCTTGTAAGCATACAGGTATGCTTGTTTGAGAGACATGCACAACCTGGAGCTCTAAGATGGGCCAGTCAGGCATGATTGCTACCAAACCAACAAATCATTTTCAAGGGTTACCCATTTATTAGTTTAATCTATTTAATTTCTCAAAGAGCACTGTTGCAACAGTGACAAATCAACATACAGAGCTACAAAAATAAATGAACACAGAACAAAACAAAAGGCTCCTGTCAGTCGGAAAAATCATCTCTCATACTTCTCAAAGCCCAGTGCAAAGAAAGTTCACCTTCCTGCCCTTCTGTGCTGCAGCTGTTAAAATTGACTCAGTTCCAACAGGAGATGGTTTTATGGCCTCAGGACCAGGACCAGGACCAGGACCAGGGCTGTAAAGGTCCTGTGTCTGTCATCAGATTCTTATTGTACAAATAGCTGTGAAATGAAGGAGCGCCTGATCTGCCAAATGAAGGCAGCTCTTAGATAAGAGGCCAAACTAGTCATGACATTAAATGCATCTTTGCATTTCATGTGCTTGGAGGGGAGGCTGATAATCACTGGGATTACAACAGATGAGAAACCATTTCCTCTTCTGCTTCAGTCTGGCTAAACATTGCTTCTTTGAAGGTACTATTTGCATTGGGAGCTGTTCTTCCAATGCAAATAGCAGCTTTTGGGGGAGCAATATTTGTCAAGACTGCAGGAAGGACAAATAAAGGGTAAATTTTCCTGTCTGCTAGGGACCTATGAATAATCCATACCATTCAATCTTCTGCTCTTTGCATTTTTTTAAAAAAAGTATACATTAAATGCAAAGATTAATTTGCTATAGCATCTACATTTGGCCCATGATCTCTTTTGTATATGCATTCCAGACTGTGTTCTACAATAAAGCTTACAGGTTAGAACCAACAACTTGACTTGTTGACAAAACAAAGACAGCATATGCTCCCATCTCTTGGCATTGACCAGGAAGTGGGCCAAAACATTTTGCACCAGCTGACCATCCTGAGTCATCTTCCAAAACCGCCTACAGAAAGTCCATTTATATCAGTTAAGCTGGAAATGACAAACCAGTATGGCAAGCTTCCTGTTGATCTATCTTTGCACAGCAAATGTAACTGCTGTAGGTCCCACAGCAACCTGTTTATTGAAAGCACAGCAGGGCCCAGGATACCAGTGGGATTGTGAACCTGTGCTGAAGGCAGACAAATGCCCATTGGCTGTGTCAGTGGTGCTTCAGCCTGGATCAGTTTCGGCTTGTTTATCCTCCTGTGTTTGACCACAGCTTCCAAACAATGATTAAAGGCAAACATGGCAGTTCCTGGGTACTTAGTTTATTATGAGAGAAGAGCTGGGTGTGATCAACATGGTGGTGACACACAATGTCAAAACTCAGGCTTTCTCTCCCAGTGGTTTAATTCATATAAATATTAAAGAGCCTTGGCAAGGACACAGTGACCTTTCAAATGTGCCCAGTTCCATGGGGGCAATGTCTCCAACTGCAAAAAAAGGGCAATGTCTAAGGGGAAGTGTCCTCACTGCTGCTTCAAATGGTCCAAGAGAAGTGGTTTGGCCGGCAGTATCAAAGGTCACTGAGGTCCAACTAAGATCAGCAGGGGAATATTTTTGCTTTTGATCTCTACCAATTATGTCTCCACCATAAAGTCAGATCTGAAGTCAAATTAAATCTGCAAATGCTTTACTGCCACCTATTCCAAAAATTTCCCTGTGATTTTCTTAGGAATGGCTTCAGCATAGGAAAATGACAGAGGATTTTTACATTCAATCTGAGTTCCAACCTGACAACGGAATAAATCTGCATCAACTGAGTGACTTTGTTAGTATTCTGCCCACATCACAGCAGAGCAAATGAGAACAGTCATTCCTCACACTTGTTACAGCCTAAATATCACAGATTGCTGTGGAGGCCAGGGGTTCTTGTGTCATTGGAGCTGCCTATCCACTCTGGCTTGTGGTCTGAACTTTGAAGGAGTTACTCATGGTGCTGATCATGTCCTTAAAGTACAAATGACAACTTGGAGTGGATGCACAGCCCCAGTGACAGACAAGCCACCAGCCTCCACTGCCAGATTTACTGTAAGAACTCTTGTGGAAGGCTTCCTGTTGAAGCACTGCTGGTTGCTTCTTCTGATAGGCTTTCCATCCTGTTTAGAAATTTGCACACTTTTACGTTTACCTACATTCTTTTTCAGAAGACTTTGTATCTTCGTTGTCCTGAAAGAAGGAGACTCCTGCAGAAGAAAAAACATCAAAACTAATATTTCAGTTCATAACAATAGACATCTTTTGTTTACAGAATATAACACTGGTCTCAAATAGATTCTTAAAACTAGCTTTTGTACCACTGTACCTGCATTTTAAACCCTGTTTATTTCCCCTTAACTTCATGCTTTAAAAGTTTAAGATCAGTCTTTCCCTTGTGTTCTTTTTTAAATTTTTTGTTTTGTTTTGTTTTCATTGCTCCCTCCTCCACCTGCCTGGAGCACTAGGACTGATTTGACAGAGATTTGACATTTGGCCTTGTGTAAATGTCAGCTTCCACATGGTTCTAATCTTGTTTTTATTTCAGTCTCTGTCTGCCTGTGTGTGCGTGATTGTGCGTGCTAGAGAGTGGTTCAATGCAATTTGTCAGTTTCTGTGGCTGCTACTTCAATGACTTGCACAAGTGTAACAGTCATACCCAGAGTGAAACAATTTTATTCTGATGAAATCTTTGGCACACTGACCATGAGCCTTGATGTTTTGTAGGATGAAATACAGGTATTCACCACAAATTCCTGCAGCATTTAAAAAGTCTTCTTGAGTCATGCAGCACAGCTGTTGGCCATTTATGTTAAAGTGGGAAAAGGAAATACAGTCGGCATCCAGTTTGTATTGATCACAGCAAAACTGTAGCCACTCACAGACGTCGAGCCTTGTCCAGTACTCTGGGCGAACAGATGTCCAAGAAGAATCACAACCTGTCATAGTGTAAGGAGAAAAAGAAGCTCTGTAAAACTTTGAATGGCTCATTGGTCATTTATTTTAGACAAGTGTTTCAGTAGGTTAGTCCCAGACATTACAACCAAGGTGTTACCTCCTTCATGTATTCTGTAGAATAGTCTGCACTTCATATTTACTACCAGCTTGGTAGTACTACTGGTTGGTGATAGAGTCAGAATGTCATACTATGGCAACAAAATGCTTTTGTGCTATAAAATTTACTCATCCTATAGCAACACACTCTACCACTTGCAGAAGCTATAAAGTCCTTTACTCCCCCTTTTAGAAGAAAATCTTTTTATGACAGAAAGCCTGTGAATAATGGTTCCAATGGACTTGTTCTTCTGGAAGTCCTTTCCACAGTAAGCTGGTATTTTCACAACTAATCCTGGGTGATCAGACCTGCTGGAGTGTTTTGCTGTGGTATATGAACCTGGCACAGATTCTGTATGAGGGATTATTTTTCATGAACAAGCCACTCTGAGAATACAAGGTTTGTTGGAAGGTTGTTTATCCCTGTGATGGTTTCTTGTGTCATCTGAACCTGACAGAATGACTTCGTTGTGGGTTATCAAGCATGGACTGATGGCCAGCTGGCAAGAGTGACAACCCCCCTGCCAATCCTCAGGATCTCCTGCCACCATTTCCTCTCATCCTTTCTTGATGTCCTCTGCCCCATACACCTAAATACAGAGAGGAAGGGCCCCCAAAGAGTGTCCTGAACATGGTCACATTTTTTTCTAGTCCTAAACAAAAGTGCAGGATTGACTTCAGCTACTAGGAAATCTGCATAAGCTTCCCCAGATTTGAAATGTGTGCAATTTCCCCTCCATTTACTGTGATATTTGTATAATGTTCTGTTTCTTACTTTTTCTGTTCTGTCTCAAAATGTGTGCAATTCCCCACCTTGTTTTACTGCTTCATCATGTTATTTATGTATAAATGTTTAGTGATCCAACTGGCAACTTGAGAGGAGGAGCTTTAGGGTAGGATATTATTCTTTCAGAGTAGTGTGAAGCAGTATTTTAAAAAAATAAAAAGCTATTCACCTGCAAGGGTGGCATCAAAGTGGAGGGCATTGGCGAGAGGCGGATATCAGTATGCAGGGATGAATACTGGAGGGGTGGTCTTGCCAAAGAGTGCAAGGCCTTGAAAATGTAAAGTAAAATTTGCAGGGCTTTAGCATGTTTATAATGGCTCAGAAACTCCGTTCCACTTGGTGATCTCATGCTGAAAGAAAGAATCAGCAATCTCAGTGGTCCAGCAGCAGAAAGCATCCTGTTGTAAAGGCCATGGAAAGAAGGAAACAAGGATGTCTGGGATACAAATGGAATCTAGCAGGAGTGAGAAGGATAAGTGCTTTGGACACCCATTCTCACTGGCTGCTGAATTCAGAAGATTCAGAATTGAAATGTGAAGCGGATCAAGGGAGAACTGGGAGGATGAGACATGCTGAGACACTGAGATGAAGTGGGTGGACGTGCTTATAGCAAGGCCAACTTATCTGGCCAAGTAGGCATTTCCTGGAAATACCCAAACTGTTGGTGGGAGGGTTTCTGGGAATGAGGGGTTCTCAGATGGAGACCGGGTGCCCCCAGCTCTGGATCCCATGGCAAGGTGTCAGCAGAGGCAGACCGCTCCATGAGCGGTCTTTGTGAGCCACCCCGAGGCTTCGGCGATGGGTGCAGCATAGAAATGTTATAAATAAATGAATGAATGAATGAATGAATGAATGAATGAATAAATAAATAAATAAATAAATGATCGGTGTGCAGAGAGGAGCCATGCTTGCTTTCAGAGAGTCCCTCCTGAAGGGATGTGCCCCTACTATGTCCATAAGGAGTGTTCCTGGAGGTAAACACGAGATTGGTCTCAACAACCCACTCTGTGCATGCGCAGAGATTCATTCCCTGAGCATGTACTTGACAGCAATATTTATTTATTAGATTTCTAACCCACCGCATTAACCATATTAGCCACACAACAATAAAAACCATATAATAATAAGGAATGTTTTGCAAGGAAAATGGTCTGTGGCTTGACTGCTTCAGGGAGGATCCTTGGCGCGCAAGACGGAGTGTCTGTTAGGTGAGTGAGCAAACAACCAAACTAGCGTGGCTTATTCTCAGCATGGCTTAGCTCACTGCTTCTTAATGTTCTGGTGAACTGTACTAGTCTGGAAATGTGTTAGTACTTGCTTCTACACCTTTGACTTGATAAAGATCTGCTTTGTTAGGAAAAATGCTAAGGCATGTTTTTTTCATAATGGAACAATGCCTGTCAGATCTGGTTTAATTTCCTGGTTTACCTTAGCTTCTAAAAAGATTGGATTATTTTAGGAAGTGCAAAAAGCTCCCTATAAATATATTATATATTTATATTGATTTTATTATAAAATTTAAGCAATGTTGTTAATTGTGAAGTCGTGTCCGACCCATCACGACCCCATGGACAACATTCCTCCAGGCCTTCCTGTCCTCCACCATCCCCCAGAGTCCACTTAAGCTCACACCAACTGCTTCAGTGACTCCATCTAGTCACCTCATCCTCTGGCATCCCCTTCTTCTTTTGCCATCTATTGTTCCCAGCATTAGGCTCTTCTCCAGGGAGTCCTTCCTTCTCATTAGGTGGCCAAAGTATTTGAGTTTCATCTTCAGGATCTGGCCTTCTAAAGAGCAGTCAGGGTTGATCTCCTCTAGGACTGACTGGTTTGATTGCCTTGCGGTCCAAGGGACTCGCAGGAGTCTCCTCCAGCACCACAATTCAAAGGCCTCAATCCTTTAGCACTCAGCCTTCCTTATGGTTCAGCTTTCACAGCCATACATTGCACAAAAAAAAAAAAAAAAAGCAATACAGAACCATAAAAAGGAAAGTAAACTAATTACATGGAATTGAATCTATCAGTTTCAATACATATGAAATGCATGTGTGCACATATGTGTACCTATTTATCTACACACATAAACACAATGCGAAACTTATTCATGGTATACACTTCCGCAGAAAGAAGTAATGATTCGGCATTGCTGGGACATAAGGTTAAAAGAAGCATGATGCACCTCCAGCCATCAGCTGACTTAGACAGACAATTATTAAAAGACATGTTATAGAATGCAACAGACAAAGAAAAGGAATGTTTTCTGTATAAGACATAACCCAAGAATGAGAACCACAGATGGTTCAGATAAAGACATTAAAACAACAACCCTTTGATTGAGTAAATGAAGCAGTCCAATTTTGTATTCCATTCTTCTTAAGGTCCTGTTTGTCCACCCATCTTTCATATATGTATATTTATTCACAGAGTAATCACAAATGAATATACACATTTCATATATGTATATTTATTCAAGATTTATAAAGATGGATCGTGTCTTGATATAACTGATCAGCATCAACATGTGCTCACAGTAGTGAGAGAGAATCTTAAGCTATTAAAATCAGCAGGCCAAACTTAGATTCCAGCAGTATTGCAAATGCAGGCATTGCCATTCAGCCATAGCAAGGAAATTTCATTTGACATGTAAAACTGAGAATGATAATAATTCATCAATGGCACCCACTAATTGATCGTAGGTAATAATAAACTTATTTATCAGTTAACCATAAAAACATTCTTCTACCTGTTTTTACATTAGGATTCTCCCACTGAGTCAGTTTAGCACAAGAAAATGAATCAACATGTAATTTATTGGTCATTATATACCACAAATCTCTAACACCTAAAACTATGGCAACTATTTTAAATGCTGTGAACCTAATATCATCTATTTGGAAAGAAGATTCAGACAGGAAGATTCCAAAAATGACTGAGACTAATTTAAATGGAAAAGACCAAAATTTGCTATAGGTCAGAAAATAGGCATGATAAAATAGACAAAATCTAGAAAACCAACCTATGTTCTTTAACTGGAAGTAACATCTTTTTGGTAGAGGCCCCATCGGTGCGGGTGTTCAAAGATAGGCTGAACATGCACATGGTGGGCATGTCGTGAGCAGAGCCGGCTGGAGCTGGAGGTCAGACTAGATGGTCCAGGAGATCCCTTTTGACTCTCTCTGTTTCTATGTTTCTATCTTTTTCAAGAATAGTTGTGGTAAGGAGGAACTGCCTCCTTACCACTCAAGTTATGAAACAGAGCATTGGACTTTTGAGAGTATGTGCTAGGTAAAAATAGTGAAATCCCATAAATGCTCAAAATATCAAATACAATATTTGCCTTGGGTATATTCACCTTATCCACAGACTCAACTTTAAGGATACGCATCAATCTAAACTACATGCTGTTGTTTGTCAAGTCAGCTCCAACTTATGCTAACCCTATGAGTGAAAGCTCTCCAAAATGTCCTGTCCATGACAGCTCCATTCAACTCTTCCAGTTCAAGACTGTAGCTTCCTTTATGGATTTGATCCATATCATATTTGGTCTTCCCTTTGCTCTTCTGCCTTTGATTTTACCCATTATGATTGTCTTCTCCAGGAAGTCTTGCCTTCTCATGTTGTGTCCAAATCATGACAGAATCACTTTCGTAATTTTTGTTTCTAAGCTCTGGCTTGATTTGATCTAGGACTCACTTGTTTGTCTTTCTGTACTGAAGGGAATTCACAAAGAAATTCTCCAGCAGCATGTTTCAAATGCATCTGATTTCTTCCTGTCATTTTTCTTCACTGACCAGCTTTCGCATCCATACATTGTGATTGGGAATACAATGGTTTGGATGATCTTGACCTTGGTGTATAGTGAGACATCCTTACACATGATGATCTTTTCTAATTCCTTCATTGCTCCCCTTTCAAATCTTAGTCTTCTTTGAATTTCTTGACTGCAGTCTCCCTTTAAATTGATGATTGAGCTGAGGTATCTTTCACAGCTTTGAATTCTTCATGGTTAACCATGAAGTTCTGCAATTCTTCTCTGGAAATGATTTTTATTTTTTAAATATTCAGCTACAGTCCTACCTTTGTACCTTCTGCTTTCACTTTTACCAGAAATTGTTTCATACCATTGCTTCTTTCTGCCAGTAGTATGGTAGCTTCTGCATATCTTAAGTTAGTGATGTTTGTTCTGCCAATTTTCTCTTCTTCCTCTGATTTGACTCCAGCTTTCCTTATGATACAGGAAATCTGTTCTGCATACAAATTGAATAAATAGGGCAATAAAATGCATCCTTTCACACCTTTGCCTGTAGAAAACCATTCTGTTTCTCTGTATTCTTTCCTACCCGTAGCTTCTTGTCCATGATGCAGGTTACACATCAGAACAATCAAGTGCTAAGGTGCACCCATTTCTTTCAGGACCACTTATAGCTTCTCATGATCAACACAGTCAAATGCTTTGCTGTAGCCTATAAAGCATTAGACTAACCCCTTTCTGAAATTCTTTGGTGTACTCCAGTAGCCAATGTATATTTTATTTATTTATTTATTTATTTATTTATTTATTTATTTATTTATTT
>NW_025335761.1:3485843-3531226 GCF_004798865.1 Varanus komodoensis
TTTATTTATTTATTTATTTATTTATTTATTTATTTATTTATTTATTTGTGATATTTATATGCCACCCTATTGCAAAAGCCTCAGGACGGCTTACATAAATAAAATACAAAGATCAATATAAACTATATTGCAATATAATCATATTTGCAATATGATCTTGAGTGTCTTTTCCTTTTTGGAATCCAGCTTGGGTCTCCAGCCTCTCTTGCTCCCTATTCTTCGTTGCAACTCTTTGAGCAGGACTTTGGTTGCATGGGATTTTAATGCAATGGTCCTATGGGTGCTGCACTCTTTTGCATTTCCTTTCTTGGGGCCTGGAATACATATTGAACATTTCCAGTCTGTGGGCCACTGATTTGCTTTCCGTATTTTTTGACATGTTTTTGTTAGAATTTGGACTGTTTCATTTTCTGCAACTTGGAGCAGTTCTATTAGTATCCTGTCTACTCAAGGTGCTTTATTCTTTTCAAGTTCTTTCAGAGCAGCTTTCACTTGTAAGCACTTCTTCATGGGCTTCCACTTCAAAGAGATGTATCATCTTTTCATCTCTGCTCTACAGTTCTTCTGTATATTCTTGTTTTATCATTCCTAATCTAGGTTTGAATTTGTATTTGATTTCTTGGCTCTTATAGAAGAGATCTCTTGTTTTTCCCCTTTTGTTGCTCTTTTTTATTTCTTTGCACTGATCATTGTAATGGGTCTTTTTGTCTCATGTGAAAGTAGCTGAAAAGTTGTATTCAGGATTCTGACCCTATTTCTGTCACATGGGAACTACTAAGCCCCATTAAGATATTTATTGAAATAGAGCTTTATCATTTGAGGCATGTCTGTGGGAACAAACATTCCCACACAAGTAATAATATCTGAACATGATAAAAATGTTCAAGTAGTTATATGATCTCTTTGAGATATGGCAGCAGTGTCTGCCCATGTAGGAGATGAATACACACTGAAACATCTTTCGCCCCCTTCAGAAAGATTCCTGCCACTGTTTCAGAGCTAGAGGATGGGAAGTTGGACATTTCTTAATTGGTCTGCTTGATTCAACTGTCATCTTCTCACAGGGTCAAGGAGCCCCTCCCCACATTACAAAATGTCTCCCTCCTGTTCAAGGCAGGTTGGTTTTCATGCTCTGTCTGAGTATCTTCATTGGGTAACCTTGAAACTGCCAAGTCCTCTGCTCACCACTGCCCCTCTGCCTCCTCCTCTGAATCTGGAGACTCTATCTGGGAGCCTATAATTTGAGAGAGCTGGTCCCACTCTCTACTGAGCATATTGAATGCTGGCTTCTTGTCCTAGAAACTGGCTTGCACCTCCCTTAGTATTGGCCATAAAAGTGGCACGCAAAAAAGGACCTAAGACTAGATGTGGCATAAGCAAGTAGTGCTTAGTCTTGTTCATATATAATTCAGCTGCTCCTGCAATTAGCTCAATTCATCTTTGCATCAGTAGTCATTCTATTACACTTGGCACCACACCTTTGAAATTCATATATAGGTAGTTCCTGGGTTATGAGCATCCAGGTTTCGAACAACCCATGCTTGTGAATGCGTGGGTTGCCATAAAGCGTATATGAATATGTCTAGAGAAAAGTCATGAATATCTCGAAGGAACTATGCACTGTGTTTTGCAGTGGCCACATAGTTCCATAGAGATAGTCATAGAACCTTTAGATGAAATGTTTTCACCTTCTCTAATGAGTTCTTCAACACTTCAGACAACACATTTGCCCCCTCCTCCACATAAGCCTTGTGATCCATCAGGAACTGTAACTGGAAGCTCAAGAAATGCTCAGCCAGCTCTGACCCTGTGCACAGACCCACTGAGACTATTTCACCATGGATTAAAGTGTTTTGAATGTAATAAGCAGGCACCGGACAATGGTGCCCTAGCAGCCCATTATCAGTGAACCTCGGAAGATCATGAGGGATTCGTCAGTCATTTTTAAAGATCCAAGTTATTTTCTATTGGGCTTACATTAAAATTAAAGATGGACAGACAATGAAGCTCATACATACATTCAGCATGAGAGGTAAGTTACTACATTTTTTCCCCAATCTTGTATATCCACACACTTACACACATACAGGCAGATTCTCTCTCTCTCTTCAGTACCTGTAGTCCCTTTATTATTACTGTATTATCATTATCACAATGCTGTATTGTATTTAATATGTTTTAGTGAAAACTGAAGTGATTCTTAAATGTTTTATATGCATATAAATGTAAAATAAATACATATACTAAGTCTAACATTTGGGTTACTTGTGTGATCCAACTTACATACAAATTTGACTTAAGGACTTTTTCCAGAACGGAACTTGTTCTTAACCTGGGGACTACATGTAGTCTTGCTCTGTCCAAGCATCTCTGAGCAACAGAGTCATCCCTTTTCAAAGAAGGATTAGGCTAGTCCAACTGTACATGATGGTGAGCAGGCCATTGAGGATTTCTGGGCAGATGCGAAAATGAGTTTCACCCTCTTGTAAAAGTATTTTTTCATTCTCCAGGCCTCTGCTGAAGCAAGCAATAAGAGAAGCTTGCACAGTCCAATCTTGGACTCCTGGGTTTGTCTGTAATTATGTACTGGTCAGTTGACTGGCACTGCATCTATTGGCCAATTTTTATATTATATAATGACAATTTGAACAGGATGCTGTAGCTGATCTCACATATCCTCCCAAAGGAAAATATGATGTTAAAAACCTATATAATTTAATATTTGTAAAAAGAACCTAAAATATAGTATGCTTGCTGTGCATGGATAGACTAAATCGGATCTGTGGATTCACTGTTGGGCTCTCAGTTTAAACTTAAAATAAAAGGAAAGAGCATGGGTAAGGGAAAAATACTTGCAATTTCTGGGAGAAGCTAATCTAAAGTAAGGATCAAAATAAAGTTGAAGCGGAAAAGAGGATGAAGGTGAAATAGCCAAGAAGTGAACATTACATATGAAAGGTATCACTGAAAAGAAACACAAACATGATATGAATACAAGAGAATTGAGGTTTTGCAAGAAAACTTGTATCTGATGTGTGGAGGGAACCATGGGAAAAGAGAGGGGAATTAATAATGATAGATACAAAGAAGCAAGGCTGTGGAGAAGTTCAAAAGTCAGAAGAAGTTGAAGTTTAAACTCAAAACAGGACAAAAGAGAATGAAAAATAAAGAGATGAAAAATGACTAAATAAAAAAGGACAGTTAAGTGAGCAGAAAGATTAAGGCTAAAGATTAGTATATTGCTGAATATTCAGTAATTGAACAGACAGTTCCATTGATGAATTAATATGGAACCCAAAAGCATATGACATGGAATTCCACTTATGCCTCTCTTTGTTTCTTGTCATGGCTAGTACAATGCGGCATGTGATGTTAAATGATGGAATCATACTTGGGTTTCCCGATCTCCATGAGCCAACATGAAACAGAGAGGTGTGCAACATACTTTAGCTCTGTTTAGGCATTGGCTTGAACTTGCAAGGCTTAAAGGTGCATAGAACGCAGGGACTGTGCATACTGGTCCTTCTCCCAGTACCCAGGCACATGCAGGACCCACACCCTTGGTTCCCGATGATCTGAAAAAGAGTTCTTGGATTTGCTTGAGTACAAGCAGATCTCTCTGTGAACTTGTGCTTCATGGGAGCAAACCATCTGGATCCTGCAGAGAATTCTACTTGTGTTCAGCTGAATCTGAGTAGAATTTCTCTTGGAGCCTTGCTGCTCAAAGTAGGGAAGGCAGGAGATGAAAGAACAGCCCCAACATTCACTAGGACATTGGGTGAAGTACTGGCATGCTTGTGTCTAAGCTTGCATGAGTTCTATTTTCCGTGTTAGCTGCTAACAAGGGGAAGAACACAAAGAAACTGTTGTGCCAGCAGTTTTGAACAATTAAGCAGAATATCTTGTGCTGTCCCATGATCCCTGAGTGAAGAACCTGGCATTTCAAGCTGGTCAGGCTTTCTTCATGGATACAAGAAGGATAGAAACCCACCTTTCTTTGGACTGGTCTTGAACTGGCTTCCTTTCAGCTCTATGGTAACAGGATTCAAATGCCAGTCTTGCTTCTTCATATCCACTCAGTACATTTTTAGACATGTTCTGACTTTGCCTGAAGTGCACAAGTGTGGATGTGGCAAATGTTTAGTTGCAAACAAACTAAATGAGCAGGCACTTTTGTCAGGAGCTCAGATTCTGCCCAACAAATGAAAAATGCTCGCATGTTTGTCCTGCTGAAAGTAAAGCATCTGGAAAAGCCCTGAAAGATAGAATACCCTTTCAGGGGAAACCATCTGTATTTGTGTCCAGGTTGTTCTTTCGTGGCTACGGGAACATTCAATACAATCACTGAGTAAACTTATTAAATGGCAGCTCCTGTGTTAAGCACTTATTAAGAAGGCAGTCACACACCCACCTGCTTGATGGTCATATGGAGGGTAGCTTTCTTCAGGTGCTCCAAAGAGTTCTGACCAAGACATCAGAGATTCACACAGCATCGTGTTTGGCAGAAATGTACTGTGGTTTACTGAGTCCAGCATCATCCTAAAACATCACACTATTATTCACATCAGTTCTTCACTAGGAGTTCATTCTTTCAACACCTACACATAGCACAGCAATGAAATAAACGATTTTCAGTAGACTGCTGTGTTTTACAGTAGTATTCCACCCTACTCTTGTTTGTCTACTGTTTATTTATTTCATGTCAATTCTAGGTTGTCCACCAGCAAATATTCTTTGGGTGGCTTACGAGAATCATATCTTTCACTGGTTTATTTCTAGAAAAATGGTAACCATAAAAGTGGGTGATTAATCACTTTGCAACTGGTCAAGTATTAAAAAAAGTTTACTGGCCACACAGAATAACAAGATCAAAGTTAAAGCTATGCTATAATTTGTTTGCATGGAAGTACACAGAAAGCAGTGACAAAAACATCAGCAGAAACCTGGTGTTCTCTGACTACAATCTCAAGGATTCCTGACCATTGATCATACTGGTGGGAACTGATGAGAGCTGAACTTCAAAACATCTGGAAGGTACTAGATCGGGGGAAGGTACTCTACTGGTTGCAACTGGAATCATCTTGAAACCAGAGCATTTTGCCTGGAGCAGGGAAAAAAAGGACCTCCTAGCAGTATATGAATCAAGCCCAGCCTTCGTCATCCTTGTGCATACCAGATGTGCTACACCACCTTGCTGCCCTATTGACTGAGGGATGCTGGGTATTGTAGTTCAACACATCCAAAGTGTTGGGAAAGTCTGTTTTATTCCTTGCACATGCTGCTAGCAGTTTGCTACATTCCTTTGCATATAATGTTTAGCTATGCCCTAAGAAGGGTTTACTGGCAGAGTTTCCCATGGAAAGTCAATTATTGTTTCTGATGTGTAGCTGGAGGCGTTATATTCAACAGGATGAAAAGAACTATTGTATCATACACTGGCTTGTGATCAGCATTACTATTTCTGCCTGTTAATATTTCCAGTACAGTCATGGCTTTATCCACGGAAGAATTTGGAATAAACAGCAACAGGAATCCATATGCTAATCTGAAACATTTATAACAAAATTGGGACAGGGTGTTTCTTGTTTTAGAGCAGTAGAACATTCCTGCTGAGGTTCAAGTGCTACTTCCAAATGCTTTATGAAAAGCAGCACATACAGTTCCCTTCACTTCTACTTTTGTGCCAAATCCTGAAAAATATGTAAGTTCAAATGACTCCTGTTTTCGGGGACAGCTTATCTTTTCTTGCTGTGGTATTGTTGTTGCCACCCCACCTATCCTATCCCTTTCCTCTGTTCTGGGTTCAACATTCTGATTATTTTGTCCCATCAGAATGACATCAAAACTCTACACTGCAAGGCGGCCCAAACTGGGGCGTGTTGAACAATCAAGCAGTCATTTTCATAAAGATTATTGAAAACACATCTGGTGGTTTTAATTGCTGCTGAAAATATTTCCTCAAAAGTGGCAGCTTTGGTTCACAACTAATTCATGAGGAGCACTTTAGCATTTAGGGGCACCGCTTCCCAACCAGAAAATTCAGGCTCCTTGGGAGGTTGGTTTCCTGGCACCTTTCTTAAAATGTCAAGGAAGGAAATGCTAGGGTAAAAAAAGGAAAGGGAGAAGCTGGGAAATGGGCCCATACAGAAGATTGTGTACTTCCCTCATTCTGTGCCTTGGATCTAGATCCTGAAATGCTTCATAACCTCTGTCTGGTGTGTTTAACTTTTCACTGAATACAAACTACAACATAGTGAAGGAAGAAAACTGCAAATTATTGCACTGAGGCAGGGTCCAGTATGTTGGAGGATGATCTTTTATCTTCCCCTCTTTTCTTCTAAGCAGACCAAGATAAGAAGACCCTAATTACAGTCTTCATTATGTAAGCAGACCAGCCAGGCTGGATTGGTGATAGCAAAGCAGGCATCCTTGCCTCTGAATATTCCAGTTCCCCTTGTGGGCAGTATCCAGAGCTTCCCATCCATGAGAGAGGCCACTGCTGCATCTGTTGCGCAGGCAGTATGAACCACTTCCATAACTGTGATTTGGTGCTTCCACCAGCAAGAAACACGCATTTCTGGGAAAGGGGCAGGCTGGTGGAGCTCTGCAGATCTGCCCCATTCCAGAATTGTTGGGGTGGCTACTCACAGGTGGTTAGCACTGGATTCTGTCACGTAGTTCCTTCTGAGAAGAAAAAGAAAAGAAAGAAGGAAATTATATTAGGAGAATTCTTATCCATCCCATCATGAGGCTGATGAAATAACTTCTGTCATTTGATCAAAAGAGCAAATGAACACATCAAGTTGACCTTCATTTTCTCTGAAACGTTAGCTGTTCCCTATAGACCAGGGGTCTCAAACTCGTGGCCCGCGGGCCAATTGCTGGGACAGGCGGGGCACAGGGGAGGGGCCCTGTGGCCTTCAAAGCACCGGCGGCACCTGGACCGGCCGTGGGATGAGTGGCCCACACCACCGCGGTGGTGGAATACTTGATGCGGCCCAGCCTCACCCAGACTCTACTTTCAGCGGCCCCCAGGTAAGCTGAGTTTGAGACCCCTGCTGTAGACCAATGGCACTTTGTATGAAAATGAGGCAGAAAATTTACCTTGTCACCATTTTGCCATTTCAGCTTATATGTTTAACAGTCCCTTAAACTCACTTTAGTGAACCTGACTCCCAGCTGTTTTAAGACTCTGCTCTGAATTTTCTAGAGTCCTACTGCCATAGAACTGGCCTTCCACACTTATTTATTTATAAATTTATAGGTGTGAATAAGCCAACTAAATCTCTCTAACTTATCACTTATCTTCTCATTTGTTCTTGGATTCCAATTTCCCATCATCTGCCAACATACTCAGTGGTTCATGATGATGGGGTTTTAGTCCACCAACATCTGGGGACCCAAGACTGAGAGAGTCTGCCACTTCCAAGATCCTTATTTATTAGTTACACCTCTCATACAAGGAAATTAGACAAAAACGGCTAGCTAATCTCATTTATAGATTCCAGGTACAACTACTGCTGCCAAAGCAACCAGAATAATGCTTTAGGATTACTGATACTAATTATCAATACATAATTAATTACTTATAATGCTATAGTGTTCCTAAATTTGGTAACTAAAGCAAGATGTACTATTATAATGACCAATAGTAATAACCAATAATACCAGAATAACTGGAAGAGCTAAGGCATGAAGATTTTATTGTCTATTTAGCACCTGGACGTTATATATTTTCAGTGAAAAGTCCTCTAACTTTTAAGTTTCCTCCTGAGCATTAATCTATAACAAGATTGTAAACACTGAAAGATACATTATATGCACAATTTATCCACTGACATAACCTTGCAAGTTAGGGTAGGAGCTGACGCTCAGTTAGCAAATAAGATCCAGATTACAAAGGAGTGCAGCAAGACTGCATTTGAGCCCCCACACCTCATAATTCCTGAAAGGGTCTCTAAGAGGAGATCATGTGTTTCCAGTAGCCAGCACTACACCCTTTTACACATAGATTTATTTATTTAAAAGTTTTGTATGCCATCTCCACATGCCTCAGCATCTCGAGATGGCTCACAACACATACAATTAAAAACAATAAAGCAATCCCTATAAATAACAAATTCCAGAAAAGGTTATATAAAAACAAAACTAAAAAAACAAAAAACAAAAAGAGTGACTGTTAATGATAACGTATTCGTTTTTAAAATAGCAATTAAATAAAAAGGGTTTAACCTGGCACCAAAAAGAATATAAACTCTGCGCCAGGCGCACCTCTGCAAGGAGTACATTCCATAATTCTATAGATTATGCTCTTCTAATTTTGCGTATTCAGATTGGTCTTCATAGATTACTAGGGTGATTTAATTAATAAGGTCAAAATTACACAAATGGAAAAATGACCTTATACATTTGCTTATAATTTGATAGTAAGGGAACATTGCTTCCCTACTAATGTTTTAAGCTTCTTGACTTACAGATGAATGTCTAAATAGATCTAATGGCATTTGAATCCATTCCTAAGTTTTTGGTGAAGCATTAAGACTTCATGCCAGATATTACAACCTCAGGATACCTTTTGTCTGTTTGGAATGGAATAATAACAGGGCTAAATCTCAAATGTACATTAATTCATTCTTTATCATCATTGCAGTAAATCTGGCCCATGAGATATGGGTAAAGAACTCAGCATTCTCATCGCACCCATAATGTGGAACAAATCTGAGAATATTAGACTAAAAGGCAAAGGAATAATTGCATGTCTTCCCCTTTTTCCAACATGGGGCAATTTAACACAGTATGTTGGAGGCACTTGCTGTGGAGTTTTTCATCAGATTGCCCAGTTTGCTACCTAGTGAATGATGATAATGATAGTAGGTAAAAATTAATGACTTATTTGGAGCTGCTTCCATCAACAGAACTAGCAGGGCGCAATGTTGCCTGCAGCCCCTGGTGTACCCTCCAAATCCATTCCCAAAGGCTGGGGGATTTTCTGGAGTGGATTTTCTGGAACGGAGGCACACGGGCTGCAGGCAGGAGAAAGAAAGGGAGTCCTGTGTGACTTCAGACCCAGCTTATAGTATCTTTCTCTGCGGGGGTGGCATGGTGTGTGGCAACTGAAGTATTACATCTCCTTCAACTTGGGCCTTTGAAAAGTCAACTTGCTTAGAAAACAGAACAAAAGAAGACAAACAAAGATTAATCCATTGGCACTCCTGAATATGTACACAAGCCTGCTAATAATTCCTGGCTATTTCGCTTCACTCTTTCACAAATTCTTTCTTAGTGACAGTAAGGATCAATTTTAGCTTCAACCTTTTGAAGCTTGTATTGATGGCAATTGAAGAGCCACTGAGAAAGTTGCAGGTCCATGAATATTCTGTTGGAATTACAGAACAGAAGCGGAGAAGTCAGACAACGAAAAGCTTTGGCTTACTTTGAGAATCAGAAATAGCACAAAGCATGCATTCAGCTCCGTTCTTTGTGCTGAGGATTGCATGAATACATTTTGGTGTTTGAAACCTTAGTACAAAAGCACAAAGAAGGCCTTAACTGACACTAGTAATATCCATAGTTGCAATTAATACCAGCATTTGAAGTGAAGCCTTCATTATTTTATATTGTTGACAAAGCTGCAAATACCAACACTTCAGCTTTAGCAGAAAAGTCAGAAAACTGAGCCAGCATGATCCTTCAACGCAATTGAGGCCCAAATCCTACAGACACATTTCCCATTGAACTATATTCTGGGCAGGCATGTAGAGGATCACACTGTATCCTATGAGTGAGGCATGGTAATGGGATTTCTTGTGCTGTTATACCACACTCTGAATTGTCAGCCATCTAGATAAAGCACCAGGGGAGGAGAGGGGAGGAGGCCGGAACTGGTGTAAGTCTGCAGTCCCAACCCCTGGGTAGATCTGCCCCATGGCACCCTCAGTTTTCACCTCAGGTGAAGAACAACCAACTGGCTATAAGCGAGTGTGGTGGGAGCTCAACATTTGGGGTCTGAGCTCTGAAGTCACAGGACCTTGGGATTGGGGTCCCAAAGACTTCTATGGCTCCCAGGGTGATGTCTGGATTGTGCTCATTTCACAGGCTTCAGATGCTGATTAAGCCCAGCACACACACATACAAAAGACCAGAAAACTAAGCAACTTCCTGTGCTTTAAGATAAAGTTGTGATCTCTAATAATAATTAATCTAGAATATTTGCTTGACCATCAGAAACCTGAAATGACACAATGCCTTCTTCCTCTTTGCCGCTCCTTTTTTGTATTTCAAAGAACAAACTATTTTTTGTAAAGACAACGATTACTTTACAGTTTTGGAAGAAAGGGGGCCTGATTTATTTAGGATTATATGGTCATTTTAATGCCAAAATGAGCAAGTTTATTATGACTGTTCAAAAACTCTTCCATTTTTTTTCTTTTCTAAATTTAATGCTCCATTTGGAAACCAGTCCCACGGAAGTCACTGAAACAAATGAAGGTCATTCCAAACAAGGCCATTCAACATATTCTTGTTTGGGTTTAGAGGAAATTATTTTGTATTAGGGTTGATTGCACGAGTTATATATTTAAATGTAACTTTTTATCATTTCTTCTCTAAACTGAAGTAATCTCAGAATTTTGCACATTTTAGTTTATGCAGGATTTTGCACAATTGGCTCTATTTATTTATTTATTGGTGAGGAATGGTGGGTATAAATCACATGAAACAGTAGTAATTCATGAGATATTGTTACCAAAAAAGTTAACTGCATTGAATTAAGGGACAAAGTAATTTCAGTGATTTCAATTATTCATATGCTATGACTTCAATGTTTCACATACATACATTTGACTGGAATATCACTAAAACAATTTATTCAATTGGACTGGCTAGTAATATTATCATGGAATCCATCGTATTTCATGGAATCAGCTTTTGCAAGCACTATAATGCGTAACTTTTTACTAAGAGATTAGATTTTTCTTAGCTTTTGCTGACATATGCTCAAAGAAGCATATATTATAAATATATAAAGCCATATATTTATGGCTAAATATATGTGTTCAGTGGTGAAATTCAGTCCAACTCAATCACATCAGGTCTAACAATGTTAGAAAATTCAAGTGTAACTGCTCTTTATGTAGTCTTTGAATCCATGCCTAGCACATATGGTGTCTTACCAGCAACCACCACTAGAGATCTCAGTAGCACAAAAAGTAACGTTTCTTTCCAATCTCAGTGGCCGATTGATTATTTTTGTATTCTTGGTCCTGACAAGCATTCATGAGAAGCTATCTGAAGTTTTCAGCATTAGCCCTTCTGTACTCATTAATGTATAATAACATTTATTCTTATGCCGAGGACCAATGGCAAAAGCAGCCAATTCTTTAACAAACACAGTCTGATCCTGTTCACGTTTCCTTGGCAAGATATGTTCAATGAAATCTCCTCCCAAGAAGGTCTGCAGCCTTACAGTTTTTGGACAAAAAGTTAGATTGGTGCACCGCCAGCACTCACATGCTGTGCTTGCTCTATGACCAGAGTGTACGTACCCCTCACTTTTTCCAGTTGCAAAAGCATGACAATTAGGGCAGAAACACCAACAACCAAGTCTAATGTTTTCCTGCTCTGCTAACATCCCACTAAAGTGGTAACTTGGAACAAGGACCCCTCACCTAAATAAATAAATGGAGCTTACTTGCAGCTGGGAGGGCTTATTCTCTTTCCAAGGGATTGTTAGATCCAAAAGCAAGTCTTCCAAGCCAAGAGGCTTTCCGGCTCTGTGGTGTGTACACTGGAAGAAAGGCCACCTGCAGTTCTGTGATATATGGAACACTTTCCAGACAGGTCTGTTTGGTTTTTCAGGTTCTCATGTACACACCCCCTTTGATGACAATGATAGTATACAGCGTGACACAGCTGAAAGGTGAACCAAAAGAAAAAATGGCTCTCAAACGCAAGAACGTTTCATTTTAATCCTTTGCTTGGTTTGTAGCATTTTTGTTCTCTTCATCAGATAGGCACACCCCGAGAATTATAAAAGGTAGTCCGTTTTTCATCTTTTCATAAAGTTGAAGCAGTTTATTCCATTTTAGAATTCTTTAAAAAGAAGGTTTCGCAGCCCATCTATCAGACTAGCACTATGTCCCAAAGCCAAAGGCTAGCTGTTCATTCTAAATCCAGAAGAACAAGGAAACTACTTCCCAAGTAATAGGTTACCACCAGAAGTGATCACCGGTTGACTTGTAAAGTGTTTCCAGATTGTGAGGAGTGAGCACAATATCAAACAAGTGTGTACATGATTCTAAATGAAGCATTGAAAAGGAGAAGCATGATCTGAGAAAGCAAGCAAAGTTTACTTTGCACCTTCAGTAATCAGCTGAGTTAACCACCCAACCGGGCAACAAAGAAATTTGGGTTGCAAAGCAAAACATTCTCCATTTTGGCAACAAGGGTCTAGTCTAATCTACACACCATCACCCAGAGCTGCTTTATTCCAGTTAGAAATTCACATGGAAATGTTTTGTAGCTGACTGATAGAATAATATTTGTTGGCTTGTAGAGAAAGAGACGGGCTGACTCAGGTTCTGCAGTAGATACTGGGGAAAGCCAGCGAGGGACAGAAAGGCACCGCAATCTCAAGCAAAGCCCCAGCGCCAAAGCATTAGCAAGGAGTTCGGTTACACCTGA
The DNA here is from genome assembly GCF_004798865.1 of Varanus komodoensis. Taxonomy (NCBI): domain Eukaryota; kingdom Metazoa; phylum Chordata; class Lepidosauria; order Squamata; family Varanidae; genus Varanus; species Varanus komodoensis. Next base: position 3,498,525 of record NW_025335761.1, read on the forward strand.
GATGTGCCTCACACACTTGGCTTTCATTTGGTCCCCAAAGTCTGCCTGGATGAGGCGAAGGATCAGGCACAGTAAGCAAAGCTGTCGTTCACACTTGATGACTTCTATTTAAATCAAATCATTCAGAGCAACTCTTGCTGGCATACAAAGCATGAGAACTCCAGAAATGGCACGCTTTTCTCTCCAACTGCTGATTACCTGTCTAGCCAGGCTCACCAAGACACTTCCTGAATTGGCTAATCCAGAGCCTGGGTGGAAAAAATGTTCCATTCATGAAGTGGCAGCAGGACCAAGTAGGAGTGATGGATAGGGAACTTTTAATACACTTTTGGATTTGAGGCTTATTATAACCTAGAACCTTCTCCACTTTGTAAGCAAGAGATCTCCTTCTGAAACTAAGAGAGCTTGACAGTGCAATCCTATGTATGTCTAATCAGAAGTAAGTCCCATGAAATTCGGTGAAACTTAAGGGAGATCCAGGTTCTAGTCCCCATTTGACCAGAAAATTCACTGGTCAGTCACTGACCCTTAGGCTAACCTGCTCCAACCTAACTACTCAGAATTGTCATGAGGATAAAAAGAAGAGGAGGAAAAAGGTGGAATAGAAATATAATGATAATGATAATAATAGGAATAGGAAGAGGTTGTAGCGCAGGTCAAATCCTGCCCTCTGGAGTTCCCCACCTGGCTATGAGCCCTTTCCTGCTACACCAACTCCTTTCCCCTGATCAGTGACCATTTGGTAGTGTTCCAGAGGTTGTCCAGGCTGAAATCCCTCTCTTCAGGCTTAGTACTTGCCATGGAAGCTTTAAGCAAACATTTGAGGTTTTCTGTATTTTGAGTACCCTCCTGTGCCTTCGGCTCCACACACTGCAGGAAAGCAGTGATTGAAAGCTTCCCAGAGATAGAATTTAGCTTCTGGAATGGAAACGGTTCAGTGACAGTGCTCTACCACAAGCCTTCAGGATAAATAGAAAAACTTGCATTTGGGTGGATATTGTAACTACGTTGTATTAGTCCTTTTGGTGCCATTTGTGCTGTTTGAAGCAGAAGTCTAGAACAGTCAGTACTTGAGGACTGTCTCAGTCATGAGTTCATGGAAATATTGATTTAAATGCATAGAGGTTCAGTAATTAACAGGGTTTGTCCAGAGATGTGCCTACTGCCACAGACAGTGCGCATTCATGTAATTTTATATATACATTTAATGTCTACTGTCAAGCACTGAATTAGCCTCAAGAAAACAATTGTGGGTTTCATTTTGAAATGCTCCATGAAAATGTCAGCTGTGGTTGGTTTGTCAACCAAAAGGGAACCGCAGCTTTCCAAATGAATGAGAAAGACATTGAAAATAAAAGTGTAAATATGACTATGCCAGTGTGTGGCCACATTTAGCACACTTCCTTAAGCAAAAGATATAGGGTTGACTCTATATCTGAAATTTTATACCCATATTGACATCCATCAGTCTTACAGCTATCTAAATAGACCATGCATAGATTTGCAGCAGCTATTGCGTTAGTAAATTAGTTGAACTTAGGTGACTAATTTGTACAGTTTATTTCAGTGACATCCAGAAGTAGTTCAACTATCATAGGATGAAATCCTACAAAGTGTGAGCAGAAGTCCACTTGCCTGATGCCACTTTATTCTTTCCCCCCTCCATTCCAGACTCCCAGTTCTGTAAATCTGGAAATTCTCCCACCCCCTGGAACAAGTTTTGAGAGTGTGTAGCAGGTTGCAGGAAGGAGAAGTGATCAGCCCCTTCCTGTTCCGCTGGCAGAAGCTATTCTGTCAGCAGAAGGACTTAATTAGATACTACCTACCTTCATTTTGGATCCAGCCCATAAATTTGGAAAGGTATGGAAACAGGGAACTAGAAATATTAAGAGGTTAAAGGATCTTCTCCAGAATTTGGAATTTTGGCTTACAATAATATCTATTGCTAAGGCAGAGGGATAATTATGTGAGAGGTGTATGCAACTATAATTTTAAGCAAGCATTAATTGAAGGGGAACTATTATCGGTGTTACTTGATTTGATAGGGTTTTATAGTGTTTCATTACAATTTTGTATACGATTGTGGTTATTCTGTATGGTATCTTAAGTGGGTTTACCCATAAAGGCAACTTAACCCTAATATTAAATTAACACATTTTTATCCTTTTCTTACAATGTTGGGTTGGATTCAGAAGTTTCCTTCCTTTGGCATAGGGAGCTGTATCCAATGGAAGGGGTCTTCCTCAGATCGAGAGAGCCCCCCTGCCTGCCAAAGACCCTTGTGTTTGAGGTTGGGAACCTTGGACCTAACTGATGATGCTGGACTTTTACATGACTCAGTGGGAAAAATTATGTGGAAATGTGTTTGTATTTTCTAATTGAAGACTTACAGGAGTCCAGCAGAAAGTTGTTGTGTAGCTCAACCCATCACCAATTGTTCAAAATAACAAGCCAGCTCCATAAATTCATAAGATTAAAGTAAGACAAAGTTGTAGAATCTGGATGAACATTTTTGAAGCCAGCACCAGAACTCTACAGCTTGAAGCAGAACCCAAATGGCATCCCTACCCCTGAGGGTCAACACTTTAAAAAGACTTCCAACACAATTAAAACACCACTTCTTATACCTTCATCCATGCCTGGTGCTACCTGAAGCAGGTTGCAATTAGAGCTGGAAATATTTTTAAACCCTTTTAAAAATAGTTATGAAACTTGGCATCCTAAGCGGATACTGAAAATTGTATGATGCAGTTTCCTACTGAACAAATGCACACTTCTAAGGCAAATCTCTTTTTTGATTTGCTAGAAAGTGCTTCTTTATCAAGGAGAACAAGAAGAAAAAGCATAAAACATAAGGCATTTTATTGGTATCAGAAATTCTAGGATGTGATTTATGCCTATTCTGCAAAACAATTTCAAACCAGCTCAAAATTAAATTTAAATAACAGTGAGCAATGGACTTTCCCTGTCCCTCATCACCTTGATATGACTTTAATAAAGTCACATAGCCCTCAGAAAGAGACAGTTCCAATAGAACGAATTTATTATGCTTGCATATTTAAATATTTCTATGAATAATAATTGACAGTTGATTTCCAAGATAATGTAGTATACAACACAGCAAGGGAAGGAAGGATGTCTGATGGCAATTTCAAGAGAATTAATTAAAGAACTTTTTGCTGAGACAGGCAGTTCAAGGCTGTATATTTGATGGTGGTTTTGGAGAAGATCAAAATAACTGGAAGTATTTGGGGTCTTGCAGAAGTATTTGGAGTCTTACTTTGTTGGTAGCAATGGGTTGGATGCAACAATGGGTTGGATTTGCTACCTTTCCATTTACAGAGGGAGCCACAATCCAGGAGAGCCTTCCTACTTGAGGAAAGGAGTGGAGCTTTTTCCTGCAGCTGCCCACACTATGGTAGGGAACTTTTAACCCTCCAGGAAGGCTTGGGAGCTTCAGAGGAAGAGATATTGGAGAAACATGCTTCCTTGCACTCTTACTTCACAGCCAGTAGAACTCTGTAGATTCAGTCCAATTATTTACTTTTGCCCTATTGATTTCAGTAGTCCACTCTAAGTTTGATAGTCTGGATTCAGTCCAAGAAGTATTAGTGTTTATTGGATGTTCAGTTTTCATATTTGCCTTGATATTGAAGGGAGGAGGTAATATTCAGTGATGTGTTTGGCAGTGTTTGGAAACACTGTACTATGAGAGACTGAGAGAACTGGGCATGTTCAGCCTTGAGAAGAGAAGACTGAGGGGGGATAGGGTAGCACTTTATGAGTACCTCAAAGAGGAAGGTCAAGAAGTCTTCTCGCTGATACCAGAGTGTAGGACATGGAATAATCAATTCAAGTTGTGACAACCCAGGTTCAGGCTGGACATCAGGAAAAGCTTCCTCACTGTCAGAGCAATATGACAGTGGAACCCACTGCCTAGAGAGGTGGTGGGCTCTCCCACACTAGAGACATTCAGAAAGAAACTGGACAGCCATCTGAGTGGGAGGGTGTAACATGGTGTCCTGCACCAGCAGGGAGTTGGACCCTTCATGACCCTTCCAACTCGACTCTTCTATGATTTCATTGATCAGTTATGTAAAAATATTGGTAATTGATCAGTCAATTTAAACCTTTTAAACCTGCAAAAGAGAACAGAAGACAAAAATAAGTGGTATGCATCCTTTGTGTACAGCCTCAGAATTCTCTAAGGGTTTGCAGACAAAATTTCTTTTGCTGTTTTCTGGGGGCCAAACCTTGTGATCCCTTTGACTTATTCTTGATCCTATGAGAAAATAAAGTCAAGGGAGCCTGCCCACTCCACTGCAACATATAACTGCAGTTTTCTCTTTCAACCCTGTCCATATCACTGATCTTAGCTGTGTTTGAACATGCCACATAAACCTGAAACAGGATTCTGAAGAATTCAGGAGTTGCATGTTTGCCTTGCCAAAGTTGAGAATGAAAGAGGTTTCAAATTGCACTTGCTTTCCTCCCTTGCTTCTAAACCTAGTGCTGAATCTTTCCACTCTGTGTTCCCCTTAGCAAAAGTCAGTATTCAAGACATCTCAGAGTTTCGATGTCCTTCATTCTGAAGCCACTGTTTGGTAAAATAGAAGTTTATATTTTGTCCATGTTCATTTGTCTCTTAGATGCTTATGGAGGGGGAAAAAACGGTCAGTTATATTACTGTGCTGATATCTCAGAACATTGTTTTACCATTTTTAAAAATGGAGTTTTAAGGATACTGTAACATACAAATGCCTTGCATGGTTAGATCATCAGATGTGTGATTTTTGCATGCCATTCTCTTTCCACATATATTGAATTATATGAGTGGGATATGCTACAAATTCCGATGCTACTTTCTCATTAAGGAGATGCACTCTTGATGTAACATGGCTCTTAAATTGTGTGAACAGTATTATTTTGTTTTGCTGTTCATGTATTTGAAATGAATAGACCTGACATATTTCAGCAACAAATAGGAAAAAATGAAAAAACAAGGCAGCTCTGTTCTAGGTCTAACACAAATATCTCTCAAATAGAAGATAGATCCAATTACTTAAAGAAGTTTATGATAACCATGGTCTACTCCATGCCCTGTCAATTACTCCCAAGAAGTTCAGCCTAAAAGCCCCTGCTGTGAAACACAAACTGACATGTCAACTAAGGATGCTTTCAGATGAGACTTTTTTTGTGGCATCCTATCTCATTCGTAGAATTTCACAAGGCATTCAGACTCATGACCCTTTTGTGTTTTTTCACAACTTCCATCTTTTTCTTACTGCAGAAAATCCATTCAAATGTACCACTTCTCTTTAGTAGGGTATCAGGTTGAATAGATTTGAAAAAGCAAACTAGCAGTATTTATTAAGGATATGACATGCAGGGCAAAACTGTTCATACACATGAGTGTAGGTTGAACTCTATGGGACAGCCCTGATCAATACTAGAACAATGTGCTTATGGTTTACATTACTCTAGAGATACTTTCTCATGGGCTCCCCCCTTCTTGGTTATTCATCATACATCTTGGCGTGTCTTATCTGTACTCATACTTTATCTCTAGCTTGCTCTTGAAAGGATTGATCTTGATGCCTCCTCCTTAGCCCATTTGAATCCCTGTTGTTACTTCTTATATATAGTATTACAAAACCTAATGATAATTGTGTTGTCAGTGTCTAACTCAATTCTCTGACTCTGCATGTTCCTAAACCATCTATTATCATGAGCCAGCTTCTTTCCTAAGCATGAGGAACTAGGAAAGGAGCATTTATGATTTTTCTCCCAGAAGTGTGAGGTTCCCTCCACTTGTTGATAAAAGTTGGAAGCACCCTATTTAAGATAGCCATGTATCTTAAGCTCTCTTCAGGGGTTCCATTTCTGGTTTTGCTCAACGATGGGGAGGACTTTCTCTGTGGTGCCCCCCCTCCCCATCTATGGTACAACCTTCCCTCTTCAGCCCAACTGGTGTCAAATCTGTCATCTTTTTGGCACCAGACTAATGTGGTCCCCTTTCCAAGACCTTTAAAGACTTGCTTGGTCACCCCGGGGCCTGAAGTTGCTTACCCATCCTTGGTGTTTCTGCAGAATCTCTTTGTTGGCAACACCACAAGGAGGGAGACTGTGTACAGAGAGAAGCCTCTTTAGCTGTGGATGTTTTTCATGTGAGCCAGGACCAGAAAAATCAGCGTCTGGCTCATGTGGAGAAACTTCACAAATGCAGGAGGCTCTTCTCTACACACTTTCACCTTCTGTGACTTTAGGGCACCTAACATGATACTGGAGGGTTGTCCTCACGTGCTGAGAATAACCAGTAACAGAACACTTTAAAGTGGGCTATAATAGCTGCAGGTTTTCTGTTTCTTCCTGATAGCATTAGAGGGAAAGATGATACAAAGGCAGACCTTTTTTCCTAACTGAATAATTTTAATAGGTGATTGCTAGATATATTAAGGTGCTATCTCATGCTTATTTAGACAACGCAAGGACTGCCTTTCCTCGCATGCCTTAGCCTGCAAGGCCTTTTGATTGATATGTATTTATGTGGGACGGACTGTGTGCTTCACAATTTCAGTGCAATCGGCATCATTGTGCATCATGCATATAATTATTTAACCAAGTGAATATGTTGTTGTGAATAAAATTAAAATTTAATAGACATTGCTTTCTTAAAAAGAAATCCAATTATTCCTTTTACTAGCAGGTTTCTTTCCTGATTCAAAGATAGTTCAGATTTCAACTGACTCAGCCTGATCTTTCAAGCGTCGGGAATCAGGCTCCTCTGTTATTTTCTCAATTTATGACCCACTATTACTTTTATCTCTTTAAGTCATCTAAGTGACTCCAAGGAGGCAATAATATACATTATACGGGCTGGAAAGTGTAGTGGCGAAACAACTGTAAAACCAGAAATGGCAGCCAGGTTCTTAACACATTCCAAAGAGTGAAAGGCCAATGCTTTAATTTGGACCAGCACAGCACAATGTGTCTTTAATCCTGGTCTGCTTCATTCATGAGCTGCATCCACGTCACCCCTGATATAACCTAGAGTGAACAAAAGAAAATGATTGCAAATAATTAATGTGCATTTATTTATTTTTTCTTCTGTAATTTCTTCCACCCTCTCTTTTGTTTCTTCTTCCCACTTACGTTTTTGTTATTATTGTATTTGCAAACAAAATACCCCCCCCCCAAAATGAGGGGCATCTAATAAGCCCCAGTCTGCTGCTTGGATTTATTGGTAAGGATCTCATGCAGAAAAAGATTTCTTTGCATTGATATTGGCTATACAAAGGGCTCAAAGGGACCATATCAATTTTCAGGCAACTGAAATTACACCACAGGTACATTTAGCAATTATTTGAAGAAGAATTAAGTTAACCCAAGTAGGAAGGATGTTCTTTGTGACTGGATAAGTAGAAACAGGCTGAAGGCTGTGAATGATCAGAAAGTTCCTGCCTTCTTACTGTGTGTCTTCCAGAACAGAGATGCCAAATGGCTTAGTTTGGTCCTTGCCTGGTGATGGGGAAAGAGCCACTGTTCTCAGTGATACAATAATCCTGCAAATGAATCTATAAAGGAGCACCAGCAAAACCATCCAAATCTTTGCAGCTCTTTGCACAAGACAAATTGTTACACAGAAATCATCTCTCTGTAGAAAATTTCTTTGCAGGAAGTTGCAGACACTGCCATGTGGCTGTAACACATGCCAATTGTGCTTCCGTGTTTCAGAACGTGCTTGGGCCCTCTGTGGTATGTAAATATGGTGATATGACCGCTTTGAGTGCATCATGTGGCTGTGTGTGTATATGTAAAGTCAGCATTGTAGCTGCTGTAAATACACTGTAGAATTGAACTTTATTCAGATTAAGTTTGATGATATTTGGGGATTATTTATTGAGTGTGTATTAATAAAAGTGAAGGGTTTTGTACTTTCACAGGATTCAGTACAGTTCTGGAAGGGCAGTGGGGCCTCCTGAGAGGGCAAATGATTTAACATATAACCAAAGGTCCCAGTGGAGGGATGTCTTTGTTATTGTATAGTTTTAATTGTTTTGGAAAAAAAATCCTGCTTAGTTTACTAATATTGCGTATGTTTGAATTTTGTTTGTTTTCTTTTTAATTGGTTTAATAAAGCTATTTTAAAATTAAAAAGAATTAAAGTACAGGCACATGCCTGTACTTTAATTCTTTTTAATTTTAAAATAGCTTTATTAAACCAATTAAAAAGAAAAACAAACAAAATTCAATCAGCCCCCACACTTACAAAGAATGTGTGAAGTATGTTGAAGGACCACAGGTATGGCTCTGCCCCCAACATCACTACACCCCATTGGTTTCAGCATGAGTTACTGCATCAGGCCTCCCATAAAGCCAGTGGGGATCCTGAAGCTGGGCTTGGGTCCAGTACATGGGGTCCATTTCTACCTTCAAGTGTCCCTAGAAATGTGTGGCAGCTAATTTCTAATAATTGAACCCTATTATTAGAACAATAATATTAGATTTATACTCTACCTTTTTTCTTGTCTTAAGGTGACTTACGTGATCCACCATTTTATCTTCACAACAATCTTGTGAAGTAGGTTAGGCTGAGAGTCAGGGACTGGCTCCAGTCACCCTGTAACGTCCATGCCTAGAACCTATATCTAATCCAACAGTCCAAGTCCTACAACCAAGTGGCTCTCATATATTTTGAACCAGGGCATCCACGATTTGATTTTGGATGAGGGTGTCAACTTGGCATGCATTACTGAGGCCTGGGTGGGAGAAGAGGGTGAAGTCCTTCCCTCCCAGCTGTATCTGCCTGGGTACTTGGTCTGCCACCATCATCACCCAGAGGGCTGGGGAAGGGGAGTGGCCATAGTCTATAAGGATTCAGTCTCGTGCTCAAGGCTTCCTGTCCCCTTGGGGAAGGGTCTTGAGTGTTTGTACTGCATACTGGGCTTTTGAGACAGATTAGGAATTCTACTGGTGTAGCGCTCATTCAGTTGCACTCCAACAGTCTCCCTGCTTGAGCTAACAGAAGTAGTTTCAGATTTGGCATTGAAGACCCCCAGAATGTTGGTGCTGGGGGACGTCCATCGCCATGTTGAGGCTGCCTTATCTGGGACAACTCAGGACTTCATGGTCACCATGACAACCATGGGGCTGTCTCAGCATGTCATCAGCCTGATGCAAGAGAAAGGCCACACTCTCGACCTGGTTTTCTCAAAGGGACAGGGAGATGGTGGTTCAGATATGAGGGGAAAACATTAAACCCATTGTCATGGTTGGGCCACTTCCTGATGAAGTTTATACTTTTGGCCTCTTTCTCCTGCTGCAAGGGTGACAGATCTATTAGGTTGATCTGCCACTAGAGACTGATGGATCTGGATGAATTCCAGAGGACTCTGGAGGATTATCTGGTTGATATGGCAGGCGCTTCTGTCAAATCTCAAGTGGAGGGAATACCGTTACAAGCCTGTCTGGTCACAGCTTAGAGCTCATTATCAAGCCTATTTCATGGCAGTATTTTGCCACCTCTATGGCTTCCTTACAGTGCCAACCAGCCAAGCTTTTTCAAGTGGTCTGGGGCCTCTTACAATCTGACCAGATTAGACCCTGGCCCCTGTGACAATTTGCTGTGATGAATTTTGAATATTGATGAATATTGAAGGGAAAATGACTTTGAAGGGAAGGGACTTTGAAGGGAAAATGACTCAGATCAAGCATGAGCTTGTTGTTAAAACAGTTCAGTCTCAGGATATGTCCAGTGTGCCATTCTTTGGTCCCATTCCTATGGATAAGTTTCAGTTTCTGTGACCTGAAGATGTGGACAAGATTCTTGGCTTGGTTCATCCTGCCACTTGTCTGCTTGACCCTTGCCATCCTGGTTCATTGGAAAATCTATGGAGGAGGTTGGTACCTCAGTCCAGGAGGCGTCCAGTGCCTCTTTAAAAGAGGGAGTGGTCCCAACCTCTTTAAAAGAGGCTGTGATACTACCATTCCTAAAAAAGCCAAACCTGTATCCAGGGTTAGTCACCAGCTACCAGCCATTAGCAAACCTCTCCTTCTTGGACAAAATGGAGTTGGTGATGGCTGGGCAACTCCAAGTACTCTTGGATAAAATGGATTTTCCAGATGCACTTCAACTGGCTTTCAGACCAGAATTTCGGACACAGACCACCTTGGTTGCCCTGTATGATGTCCTTTGCCAGGAGACAGACAGGGGAGTGTGACCCTGTTGATTCTCCTGCAGCTTTCAGCAGCTTTCCACACCATCGACCATGCTGTCCTTCTGGACAGTTTGGCTGGTATGGAGTTGGGTGCACTGCTTTGCAATGGTTCTGCTCCTTTCTGGCTGACTGTATCCAGAAGGTGGTGCTGGGGGATAGTTGGTGTGCCCCATGGCGATTGTGCCATGGAGTTCCACAGGGCTCCATGCTATCTTGCATGCTGTTTAACATCTACGTGAAACTGCTGGGAGAAGAGAATACAGAGGCAAAGTTAGCATCTGTACCTGTTCCCTCACATCAGTCACTGGATCCCCTTCCTCCTTATTAAGTGGTCCCACTACCTGTTTCCCCTTCCTTTTGCTATTTACATGCTGATAGAAGCCCTTTTTATTGCTCTTGATATTCTTTGCAAGTCTTAGCTAGTAATCAGCATTAACCTGATGAAGAATCCTTCTGCAATGGCCTCCTCCTCCTGGTATACCCTTTTGCCTGTTTGCCCCAGTGCCCATTTCCTATGGAGGTTCCTCTTGCTTCTAATCCCACTTACCACCTCCTTTCGCATCCATGGCAGCACTCTCCTTCACCTCCCTGCCTTACTAACTAGAGGGATTGTCAAAGCTTACACCTCCAAAACCTCCCTTTTTGGTGCCATCCACCCTTCCTCAACTCCCTTGCCCTCCAGTAACCTATTCCCCAGTCTGGCCTTCAGTTGGCCAAAGTTGGCCCTCTTGAAGTCCAAGCTTCTAGTGTTCGACCAGCTGCACATCCCCAGTCCCCTGATCTCAAAGCAAAGGATGGAATGATCACTCACATCCAGAGCTACCCTAAACTGTACCCCTCCACCAGCTCCTTCCTGTTGGTCAAAACCATGTTCCCGCGCCCTCGTTCCCTCTCAGACCCTCTGCGTGAAAAGCTTCTTTTCTGTTTTGTAGGCATTTTAACAATCATTTTTAACAACTAATTTGAATGTTTGTAAAAATGTTTGTCTCTCCTGTGGATTTAGTGGATTTATTGTTATGACCTATTTATTGCTTTTTTAAAATGATATTTTATTGTTTTTATTATTGTATGCTTGTATGATTGATGGATTATTTTATGAGTTTTAGTGATTGTATAATTTTAAGTGTTGTAAGCCACCCAGAGAATTCACTCGGAATAGGCACTGGCATGACAATGTAAAAATTAATTAATCAATTAAGTAAATGTATTTGATTATGGGTAAAAAAAAATCAAATAAATGTGTGTGGTCATTTTTAAATGATGGCATCACTCTTCTTAAAAAATGGCTGTTAACATCTGGATCCTTAAGATCACACATCTGAAAGCATAGAGTTACATGTGCAGTTTCAGATGTAGTACCATTTTAAAACGTTGCTGTATAATTGTTGACTGACTTTTAACATAAACCTTTCATTTTGCACTTTTTGGAATGCAGAGCGGTATTTTTCTCTGTATAGTCATTCTACTTGCCCACCTCGGGAAGGCATCGTAGAGATTGCATAACTTATGTGAAAAAGAAATGAAAAGGAGGCTGCTACGGAAGCACTAAATCATGCATAGCTCAGAGGCCTGTCTGATGTCACCCGTACGCGGCCAAGCATTTGCGTTACAAAACAGATTCATCTTGTTATGGGCATCTGAGAACTCTGCTGTGGCCGTCAAGCACAACCCAGCTCTGCGAATGGTTGCCAACAGGCTTCAGAGCAACTGACAAAGACCCTTCAACACTCCATGGAGAAGTAAACGCAGTGTAAGAGGTTGCTACTTCTTTCCCTTATTTGCACAAGTTTCTCTCCCTTATTTCTTTCCCTTATTTGCACTGGCAAGTATGGAGGTGGGTGAATGACTGATCATGTAACCTGCACACAATGCAGGCCTTACAATTGTAGGTAAAATAATTAAATATGGAGCAAAGGGAGGACTAAGATCACAGCAGGAGGCCTCATTTCCTATTTGCTGTTGTTGCTAATTTTTTTAAAACTCTGCAAGTTATGTGCATAAACTCTCTTTTCAGATTTTGGTACCCTGTAAATTATCTTATGTGCAGAATCTACAGGCAAAAATAAAATATGCTTACATATTTTGAGAAGTTGAGTGCAATTCTCAAATATTAGTGTCTAAAATCCATTTTGCAACCCAGATGATTGAAAGAGTATAATAAGGTTGGCTTCTAACCTATGTACACCTCATGTTCTTATCACTATCTTCAAGCATTTAGGTGCCATTTGATATGTGTTTAATAACATTTCCACAAAATGTTGTGGGCATCTACCCATTTTCAATATCCACATTTGAAATCCTTCTGGCCTTATACCTTACGATTAGGAAAGTTTACAGTGATATTGATATATATTTTGCTTCTCAAAACAGCCATGAATAGGATGCATAAAGTTCATGTCACCACCTATTTCTTGAAAGCCATTTCCTGCCAGTTCTTCTGTAGCCAATCTAAACCATGTGGCTGTAAGTCTTGAATTTCTTGTTAAGTATGAGTCAAAACAGACCTATAGGTCAGATCCTGTTTGTTTTTGTGGAACTACTTAGATCAGAAAGAGCATGTGTAAGTAAAGGGTCGGATATAAGGGTCTTATATTTTTGGGGGGGGCATGGGAGCAGAGAAATATGTGCTCCAAAGATCACGCCTAACAGGAGAAGTGCCAGAAGAATAGTTTGAAAACTGCCTTCCAAGGAAAGATACTAGAAATTGCAGTTCTAGACATGTCTACCGAGACATACATTTTATTGAATTTACTCCCAGGTAAATGGTTTGCCAATCTAATCCCGACAGCTGTTCAGCAAGGTTTCCTTCAGGAAAAGAGATCTACTGCTGCCTGTTTGCTTGTATGCTTGCTTTTAGGCTGTCCTTTAATGAACAGCTCTTACGGACTGGTTCTTTTTGGGGCCAATAGTGTCCTGGAAGAAAGGAGGAACTGTCGAGGCAGAATTTCCAAATGCAGCCAAGATTGTATCCTTTTTCCTGAAGCTGAGAGCAGAATGTTGTTCTCATCGTTTGGCACAGATGTCAGACTGGACAGATTTATGATGGTTGGTAAGTCATAGATGGCCAAGAAACCAAGCTGGTAAGTGGCAAGAAGCACCCTAATTAAAACTGCTTTAATTTTTGTGACAACAGACCCTTTCACAGCTTTCACTTAAAATTGAAACTACAAGGTCAGTAGCCTGATATTTGGGCCTGGTCATTAATCAAGTACACATAAGTGATTTCTAATTGGGGTAGGCATATTCAGGTTGGTTTAGGTAAGCATTAGCTAAGAGGAAAAATAGTAAGAGCTGGTTTGGTGTTGTAGTTAGAATAATGACTGGGTCTCAGGAGATGCAAGTTCAAGTCCCCACTCAGTGTTGAAATTCACTAGGTGACTTTGAGCCAGTCACTCTCACAGCCTAACTTACCTCACAAGATTGTTGTTGTGAGGATACAATGGAGGTGGAAGCCACCTTGAATTCCTTGCAATCAGGAAAAAAGCAGGGTATAAATGTAATTTAACAACAACTCTGGAAAATATGTAATTTTCATATTTGATGCTCTGTTTTAAATACTACTTGAATTCTTATTGGCAGGAAGACAGAATTTTGGTTGCAGTGCCTTTCAACAAGAGTCCTAACAGATCTTTAAAAAAACTATACCTCTTGGCACAATTCTGACTAGGGTTTTTTTTCTGGGTCTTCTAATCATCTATGACTACTTTATGGCTCTGGGACAGCAATCTTCCCAGAGCCATAAAGGTGCTAATGCACCTACCATCAGGTGTACAGGTTAAAATTAAGACAGCAAAGATGAAAAGTCTTGATTAGAATAGCAATTAATACAGACCTAATTTTAACTGGGAACATTGATGCTTAAGTAGATAAAACAATGAATTTCTGATAAAGTGTCTTGTTTTTGGAGAGGAAGCTGTTTTGGAGATGAAATTAAGTGAACTCCTTTGGTGCTGTTCATAGAATGGGGAGAATTTTTCCCTTTGATAAATGTTTAGAAAAAGACCTTCTTCACTCATCCAAAGAAAATATTGGGTAGGTTTGCAGGTCATGTCAAGCTACTCTGGTTGTTTGTTTGCTGGATAACAGATGATCCACCTCCCCTAGGCATGTCATGGCTTGTTTCCCACTGGCTTCTCCTACCCAAACCTGGCATGGATGCCAGAGGCCTTTGTAGGAAAAGTCCCCTCCACGTCATTCCTCTTCCGAGCCTGCTTTCATGGAAGAATGTGCTTGGCACTGGCTGCTCTGGGGATTTGTGTGGTTCCGCTCAAGCAGTGGTGCAAGGGTTGTTCACTGAGCTCCAGGCCATGTTGTTGGGCTCCCTCCACTTCAGACGAGGACCCAAGACACCTTGAAAGCCCCTTTTGTGATGTCTGTGTCAAGGGATCTAGAGTGGGTATGGCTAAGGCAGTTGGGGGTGGCGACTCGAGGACTTCTTACTCTGCTCGTTCATTATGGGCTGTGCTGAAATGTGAACAGGCAAAGGTGGCCAGCCAGGCCTGTTAAAGTACGAGGAGCAAATGGCTCATTGGTTATCTGCTCCCTGCCTGGGAGACGAATGATAGGACATCAGTTCTCACGCAGAGGCAAAGCTCTTAGTGGAGAAGGTAATTCTAGCTCTATTTACTCTGAGGAGTAAGGATACAACAGTGGGGAAACTTCCCCAAGATGTCTAGGTGGGAAGGTTACTTCACCTCAAGCAATTAGAGGTTTCTTCTGCAAGGCCTTTGAGAAACCTTGATGTATGTGTGTGGAGGCAGCTTACCATGGAGACTAAACTAAACTTTGCAGGACTGCAAGAGTATACAAGGGACAGCTGGCTCACAAGGAGAAGAGAAGGAAAAATGGTTTCTGACAGGGGAAGTGGGAAAATTGCGCTGGCGCGCTGGAAATGTCAGGCATGCTGGAAGCTACAGTAGTGCAGTCTGCTTATTTTATTTCTCCCCAAGGAAGCAAATTAAAATAGCAACAAAAAAAATCACTCACTGGGTGGTTCATAGAATAAAAACATCATATTAAGAATACAGCAATACAATAATAAAAACACAGCATTAAAACTACACCAAATAAGAAGAAAAGCAGATCAAAGAAAACAGAGCACAGAGAATAATACATCAACAAAAGTAATATTGAAAAAAGAGATCAAAAGCTACCAAATTGTGTAGAAGGTTTGGGAAAATAAAAAGATATTTACTTGGTGCCAAATGGATTAAGGCAAGCACCAAGCCTTGGAAGTGCATCAAACAATTAGAGTGCCAACGCTGCAAAGTCGCTTTCACTTATGTTATAGAACAGGTTTTTATATGTTGCAGTTTTTATCTGGTATATACATTGGTCTGTGCTAAACTTCTGGCCAGGGCAAGTGGTTTCATTCAGTTGCTGGGCTGCAGGATGGTGGCGAGAAGAAGCCTCTTTATAGGCCTTTGGCAAAATGGTGGCAATCCAGAGATCCTTCAGTGGCTTTCCTGCCTCGCTCATTCCACCAATATGCTCAGAGTGGCAAATGCCCCCTCCTTTTTGAAAAATAAAGTTTGTGGTGTGCTTTTAAATCTTCCTGATTGTCTTATTTGTCCTCTTGAGGAAGAAGTAACCAGCTGAAGCACGTGTCTACTTAGAAGTAAATCAGGAATCTTCAATGGCCTTACTCATGGCTAATGCATGGACAGCTCACACGGGTGGGGCTAAACTTGCTTGTTTTGGGGTGAAGGGAATGGGGTGCTGCTGGTGCCACCAGCTTCCTGGCAGGGGTAGAGAGGAGAGGAGAAGCAGCAGCACCCACTTCCCTTCCCTGCGATTGTTTTGTGAAGGAACAAGAGAGGACAGTTATTTTTCCCCCTTTAAAAAAGTATTTTCACTCCTTTTCACTCCTTTCTGAGCGAGCTAAACAAAACACAAACACAAAAGTGCCTTAAAAGGCTGTTTCCTGGCACACCTCCTCTTTCAATCTCCTTTGCTTTTTTCCAGTTCCTTCTGCTTCTCCCGCAATTATATTTGTGTGTGGTACACACTCAGGCTTTCAACGGCATTGCATTCATTGGCACGTGACCCAACTCTGATAAATCCATTTTGCAAGAATGCTAGAACTGTGTTCCCTCCTAACCAGAATGGCTTTAAGATCAATTCTCAGCTTCACTGAGTCACTGAAGGGGCTTTTAACTGGTTGGGTGATATTGTTATACTGCTCTTTTTAATTTATTGTTACGCTATATTTGAATTAAATTTTTGTTGCAGCCATCCACTATTTGTATTTACTAAGAATGCTTCTAGCCCCAGGGGCATCCTTGTCAGTAAAGATGGTGATGGAGGGTAGGCACTCCATTTTGCAGAATGCCACTCTTCTAGCATTACGAGTGCCTGGGAACTTCGTGGGTACCAGAGAGCTGTACCTGGGCACCACACTGGATACTCCAGAGTAAGACCATGATTGAATGGTCACAGCATTTTGAATTGTGCCTATGAAAAATTCAGCTGCCAGTGCAATTCTTTGCATATGGCAAGATAGGCTGTAATGTCCAAGTAACAAACTGGTCCTCACATTCTGAACCAGCTTCTATTACCAAATTGGCCAGCAGCTTCATGCTGTATGCATTGTAATAATCTAACCTTGGATATTTGGGGCAAGGAAGGCTGTGGATGTGGTGAGGTCAACTCTCTCTTTGTGCAAGGCAAGAGTGAGCCCAAACAATGTGACATGACATATAGCCTAGAATTATCTCCAAAATTCAGGTTTCTTGTGGCAAACGTTTAGGAATACCCTCCTAAGCAGACATGCAAAAGTGGACATGTTGGTTTAATTAGTAGCTCTGCAGTTCCATCCCAGTTTCTTCTATCACAGACTCAAGGCAGTGTACATGGGTTTCCCAGGTAGCCTCCCAGAAATGGGCCAATCTGGACCAGCTTGGTTTTAGCCAAATGGCTTCATCATATGTCCTTGGAATATTTCAGCTCCCTGGACTTGGGAGCAATGATCCACTGCTAGTGAAACATTTGGTCAGCACAGAGACTTTGGAATATCCTGCTTACCTAAGAGGCAACGTGTACAAATTCTAAGAAGTAATGTTGGTGATCTTCAGTGGAGATTCCTGTATTGTGAAACAGGTTCCACTGAACAGCAAATATGAATGAAGGGTTTCTCTGGAACTCAAAGCCTGCTTTTTCCTTTGTTCCACTACTAAGTGACTAACCAGTCTGAAAAACTCTTCAAAATGGTGGCTGAAGCAGAATGCGGTGAGTCACAGTTTAGGTATGTATTGATCCCTTACAAACTGGCTCAGCACAGGCAAACTGAAAAAGCCAACCAGACAATCACCACACACAAGCTGGTCTTACAGTAGGTGCTAAGCTGAGAAGCAGAGGTCTCTGTTCTGTCATGATTTCCATCTGCTGAACAAAATGGCGACTGATGCTTCAAACTCCCACACTCTCTATAGAGTAAAACGCCCACGCCACATAGGTCCACCTCAAGGTACATTTGCGCAGCCTTAAAAATGCGTGTGTTGCATCTATCTTCTTTGTCTACTTATCCCAACTGGAGATTGCCACATTGGACTGAAAGCCTATAAAAGATGATGAGGTTAATAACATGTTTAAACAAGGCTGACAGCATGCCTTGCATTTTGGCCTTCACTTCTCTTGAAGCCGATGTAGGTCTTCCTGATGACCTGCAGATCAGGAGTGACACAGTTCTGAAATGGGTGGTGCCTCCTATTGGCTGAGGCAACCATGATGCCAGTCTTGGCCATCCCTAAAATCCCACTCACTCACTAGTATGTGCCATGCATTTCCTCAATGAAGGACAAGCAAGTGGCAGATAGTATAAATGGTTTACAGAGCTATCGTTAAGACCTGCTGTTGGGCAGCTCAATAATTGATTTATCAAGGTTTATAAATAGCTTTCTTAAAAAATGTTTTCTTTAAAATATCCAGAATGATTTACAATCAAGCTTAAAATACATAGCACAAAATAATAAAGCTACAACTCCCCTGCAAATCGCATCAACAAAACTCTAAAAAGTCAGTGAATGAACTGACCTATAGTCAGGGAGACACAGGGACAGAATAAAAGCAAAAACAATATCACCAATTATAAAAAATAATAAAGCACATTATGAAGTATTGCTTAAAAATTAGCAAAAAATTATCAACATTTAAGGATAAAAGTCCACAAACACTTTCCAAAAGAGCACTGCCTTCACTGTCTGTCAAAATTGAGGAATTGGGGGCCAGATGGACCTCTGTTGAACATCTCATTGAAGGGAATTCAGTATTGGGTACCACAGCTGGAAAGGAGGTGGGACTTGGGTAGCTTTCTTATCATATGTATGATGGGGGAAATAGGAGGTCCATAGCACAATTTAGGTCTGGGACCTTATGTGTCCTGGGACCCTGGGCAATGTCCCCTGTACTTCTGCAGCTCTATCATGGTCGAATTCCAGGCCAGCTTAGCAGGGGAGCAAGCAGCAGTATCAGGAACATGTAGCAGTGCGTAGCCTAAACAACACAACCATTCTAATTTCCCTGTGATGCCCTGGACTTTGGCATCCATATGCTGAAAGCAGGATCCAAATGCACTGGCTGCAGTGCAGTGGCTTCTTTTCACAGCACTGGTCCAAATAAAAATTTCAAAAGGGGATGGGGGCCCCTCTAGGGTTAGCGGGTCCTGGCATTTGGTGATGCCAAGCCTGCAGGGCTTCAAATGTTTACCTTCTAGATGTAACTAATGGTATCCAGGCAAAGAGTAAAACAATGAAATGAAAGGTGATGTAATAACCAAGTCTTTTCCCATGATCTCTCCCCATTTCTTTATGAGATAACAATTCATCAGGACCACTGTATCCATGCTTTCAGTAAACCACAGTTGACCCAAAAAAGAAATCATAAATTTGTATTATGTATTATTTGTATTATGTTTTATTTTATTTTATGTAAGCCGTTCTGAGGCTATGTGATGGGATGGCATACAAATACTCTAAATAAATAAATAAAATAAAGTGCTGTAAAGTGTCAGAAGTTGTAAAGTGCTTCTTGTAAGCAAAAATTCTTGCCATGAGAGGGAAAGAAAAAAAAAATCAGATGCTGAGATAAGAACAAACAAAATTGTAAACAAGGATATATATATATATATACACACACACACACTATATATATATATAGGGTTTGCTATTATCTGCAGTTTGCTAGTATAATATAGGGTTTGCTATTATCTGCAGTTTCAGGCATCCGCTGGGGTGCATGCGGATTTGGAAACTTGCTGTATATATATGAATGCAATTCCTTCACAAAAGTCTGAAATGAGTATTACAAAAATCTCAGTGTTGCAAAATCTCAGTGTTGCAAAACATATATATGTAAATATTTCAGAACTGAATTTCCTCTAAGTAACTATTTTAAGAGGGACAAACCGTTTATCATACTTTGTCTACTGTGCCATGACTTTCACGGAAATTAGGACTAAGGTACTTATTTCTGTTAATATTGCTGGAATGCTTGGAAAATCAGCATGCATTTCCTGTGCTATGCACTGAATGATTATGAGGCTGATCTCCATTACATGTGTCATTCTGGATTTTAGTGCGATGGGGGACAAGATTCAGAAATGCCAAATGCTCATGGATACCCTTTGGAATAAATAAATACACCTATTCTGAAACATACATGTACACTTTTGTCCTTTAGAAGCTATGGCCTAGATAGGTGCATTATAGCCTCACTGAGAATTCACAGAGCACCAAAACGTTACTGAGTAACAGGAGTTATTCACATTACATTCCTCCAAAAGAGTGCTACCAAATAAAAGATAATGCTAAACAAAAGGATTACTGAGTGCACATAACACAGCACATGCGGCACTTTCATAGCTATGCTGACAATGAGTTTTGTGTCTTTTCAGTGTGTTGTTCGAGGCTGTGGCAGTCAAGAGATGCAGGGATCAGAATTCACTCAAGAGCTAGAGGGGCACCAGTTCACTTCAACTACTTCCTTCATGTACCTTTTAAGATCCAGGGCAATAGATCTGATGGCCGCCAATTTGAATGGCCTTGAAAGAGGATAAGACAAATTTGCAGAGGAAAGGGCTACTACTGGCTACTAGTCCTTATGAGCTGTAGGTTACCTCCAGTATCCGAGGCCACATGCCTATGTACTCCAGTTGAAATTAAGGGGATGGTTAGTCATGATGACTGATTTTAGTTGGACTATGACCAGCTCTTGATTCAAACATGTGTTCATGCATGTGCCTTTGTGCTACAACATGGGCATGACCTTTCATGTGTGGACCTGTCACTGCAGTGAGAGGATAGTCTTGCATAAGGGGGGGCACGGGTGTACACAGAGTTGTCCATACGCAGACATGAATGAAAAAGCTCCCATTATTTTAACTGCTGCCATATTTATTTAGTACATTTACACCTCACCTTCCTTCCCTTGTGGAACTCAAGGCGGTGTATATAAAATTCCCAGTATCCTCATCCAGGCATTGATTTGACTCAGACCTGCCTGTCTTTAGGTCGGTGGCTGCTCCATGGGCCCTCGGCTTATGTGAGTGCATCAAAGATGAAGGCTCTTTTGGATATGGATCAGAACTTATCTGTTTGATTTCACAGAGACTTGGAAACATGAACAAACCTGTTGATATAGAATCCAGCACATGCCATGATTTTGGTCTGGTTTGAGCAGAATGCTTTACTAGGGTTCTTATTCAGACAGAATCCTTTCAAGTTTTTCAGCCAAGTTTATCTGCCAAGTCACATAGATCCTGTCACTTAATCTTTTGTAAACTCATTTGCTCCACAGCACAGAGTGAAAGCAAAGTTCACTGGTAATTAGCATAATATTTCATACACATTGGAAAACTCTTTTGGGCTGTGATCCCATACCTGGGAGTAGGTGCCACTGAACTGAAGGACATATTTCTGAAGACACACATTGTCTTATTGCTCTTTCTTACTTCAACACCTTCCATGTCAGTGTTCCATAGAGCAAGTTCCGTGAGTCTGTGCCTCTGTGTTCCACCTGTTTTTTTTTTTTGTATTTTTGGTCGTGAGCGGAGCCGGCTGGTGTCGGAGGTCAGACTAGATGGTCCGGGAGGCCCCTTCTGACTCACTCTATTTTCTATGTTTCTAAGATAAAATCAGTGAGACAGTCACTTATATTTTCTTTTCTTTTTCTAAAGCAACCTTTTGAAAAGACATTTTATGGAAATTCTCCCCATGGACTAGAAGCCTGCTCTCCCCTTCCAGGTGATTTGCCAGCTAGTTAAGCAGACTAAGTTTGAGAACATGCAAGAAATGAGCTATTTACCTTTTAAAAAAGAGTTTATCCATTTTTCCTCCTGAATTAGCTTCAAGCGGTGAACACACTGAGCAATGCTAGATCAGCATTTTAAAAGTGGAAAACAGGGTTTCAGTCTACTATCTGGCTAATTCCCTGACCATATATTCTGTTACATCAGACTGTATAATATTTATTGCTCTTAAATTTTAATTTAAAGGCCATTCTCAAATTTTATTACTTTTTTCCCTTTTGTGCTGTCTGTGCTTCACAATGCTCTGCATGGGGAAATTCCCAGGTTCCACCCCAGGCATCTACAGGTGCAGCTAGGAAAAAGTCTGGACTGAAACATCAGAGAGCTGTTGTCCATGTGTGCTAAAAATGCTGGGCTAGATGGACCAGAGGTCGGATTCAGTGGCCAAGTTTGCATTACTCTTACAACCCATCATAGTTTATTTACCCACAGTGGGTTGTCACGCGTGTTGGTCATCTTTTGGAATACTCAAACCATGTTGGTCATTGTCACGTCTTATATATCATGTGAACCTGGCAGGGATGGCATATGGTTAAACAGCCCTTAATCTGAAAACAGCCCATGGTTTATGTGAGGGTTGTTTAACCTTTGCATAAGCCATTCTTGCACCCTTACCAGAATCACATGGCTTGATAGGGCAATGCCAGTGCGTGTGTGTTTAAACAACTGACATACAGCCAGGGGAATGGGACAATATGGGTTAGGTCTGCAACACATGGAGAAACAAAACGTGGATCAAAACCTAGAGCTATGATAACCTGAAAATTTTCCCACAAGGGGCAAAATCAGCTGTTTCTTCACAATAATATTTAATCTCTCTCCTATAATCTTATTATATTTTAAATATGTTGCTGCATATGTACTTAATTTGTATATGAAATAAAATCAAGTCATATTGTACAAAAATCAGATATTCTAATATTCTCTTTATTTTAGTTGATAGTAGCCATTTTCTGCCACGAATCTTTGCCACAACTGCATGTAGGTGACTTCGGTGTTAAAAATTCTGTAATTTTCCAACTTTTACCTACTGCCCTGTGATCTACTATCAGTGCGGATATGATGAATCTCTTAAATGTCATCCCATATGGCACTATTATGATCATTATCCCATATTGCTAAAAGATAGCAGTTTGCCTAAGGCCACCTATTGAGTTCATGGCAAGAGGTGACATTTGGACCAGGAACTTCCTGATTCACAGCTCAGTCTCATAGTCACTACTTTGCAGTACATTTCATGATGTAAAATTGGATGCAGCCTAGTATGTACATTTGGATGCACTGGTTTATCTATGTGAGACATCAGATCTCTGTAGAGCAGGGGTGATGGTGGAGAAATGTGTGTCACTGCAGATGATGTCAAGTCCACTCTCCATCAAGTCCAGCCACCATAGTTAATGATCAGGAATGATGGAAGTTGTAGTCCAGCAAGATCTGGAGGGCCACAGGTATTCCGCACTGCATTTGCATCTGTTCTGTCATTAATCAGTCTAGGGATGTACTGAAACAGGGAAAATGTCTGAGTTCACTAGATATCTTGCATGGCTTCTGATCCATTGATCAAAACCAGGCTGAGTCAAGGCTTTTTCTTGCAGATTTCTGCCTACAAGATGAGCTGTGAATTGCATACATTTTTCAAACCAACAGAATTTTTGCCAACCAACACTGGGAAAACATGTGACTTTAATGTGACTTATGTTGTTTGCACAAATAGTGTTAAGTCACATGTTAGGAGGGAAAATGGAAAACAAATTTTGCACAAAATGGAACTAAAAACTTATTTGGCAAGATTTGTGCCATTTCTGTGCAAACCAACATCCTGAGATACATGAGGCTTAGAGTTATTTGCTCAAATAATGCTAGATACGTTATCCCAGCATTTCTTGCAAAAATTCTATTGGCGCTTTGGAAAAAAGTATACAATTGCTACCTTCCTAATAGAGAGAAGTCTGTGAGCTGGCTTGACTCATGTTGCAATGAGCTGGGACCAGTGTGTGGGTGGTAAGCAGTAATCTGGGGTGTGTGTGAACTGAATAAATCCAATGGAATTCCCTTTTTCCAAACAGATTCCTCATATATCCCTACCGATTATATGCCAGTGCACTGAATAAAGGTAATGATTGGCCCTTTATCCATACAAGTATCCATATAAAAGCAGGCCATGGAAATATGAAATTACTTCCTTCTCAGGAAATTAGCCTGAGCATTTTTATGCCTAACCCATGACCAGCATCATGTTGTATGCTAATCATGTCATTACTAGTATATTGTCTCATACTCAACTCCTTTTAATGGGTAATAACCCAATCTGACAAAAGAAAATTACCACGACTGCTGAGGAACAATGATTATGGGATGACAGAAATTTATGCTATCTAATGATAAGCATAGTTATCCTGAAAATGAGCTGACATTCATATCACTCATAAAACAGGTGAGCTGTTGGCTATCTATTGTAGCATCTAGCTTTTCAATTTTTGAGCAATATTTTATATTATCAAATGAAGTTCTTGAGCAATTACCAAGATATATTGAGAGGTGTTCAAACCCAAAGCCTACTTCTTCTTCTTCTTCTTATTATTATTATTATTACACTGAATTTATATCCCACATTTTTTTCCTCTTGTGAGAACCCTAGGTGCCTTAAAAAGCTCTAGTTATCCATATAACAACAACCCTGCAATGTAGGTTAGGTGGAACTGAGGTGGAACTCACTCACTGGGTGAACCTCATGGCTAAGAGGGGACAAGAAAGCTGCAGCTCCTGGTCCTCAGTCCAACGCTCTGGACACTGCACTGCATTGGCTCTGCCACAGGGTGATCACAAGGCCAAAAGATTCACAGCAACAAATAACTCAGCAACCCTGTTCATAGCAAGTTGCAATGCAGTCCTCTTGCAGCTTGTATCCAGTTCTGAGAACACTGCATAGGTCTTCTGCTATCCTTTCTCTCTTTCTCAGCAAAAAACCACAGCTTATTTCAGCATCCCCCAAACAAGAGGCCTTGAACTGCTTCGTAATTCAGCTCCGGGCAGTGCCAGCCAGCACAGCCAGTAGTCAGGAATGCTGGAAGTGATAGTCCAAACATCCAAAGAGGCACCTATTGGGCTAGCTGACTTACTTGTTTTCTTCAGAATCAGAAGAGATTCACTGGCCCTGTCTTAGTGTGCAGGAAATTAGACAACACACAAACAGAAAACTGTTCTGTTTTGTTTTGGCTAGAGGATTATATTGCCTTTCTCAGCAGCTGTATTGGGAAGATCAGGGCATAGAGAACTCTGCAGATTATATCAGGACCCTGGGTGACCAGGGGGCATTAAACCTTTCCTTAGAAAATAAAATTAAGCAAACCTCTTTTTGTCAGCTGTACACTGTGTATTGAACCAAGCATGTTTCTCAAGCTTTGCTGGGTATGCTTTTAATGCAGCTTCATGTATCAGGTTGTGCTACCGCTTCATGTACATTAGCAATAATACTTTCTGCCATTCCTGGGCTTACCAAATGAATGGATTTTTTAAGAGTCTTTGAATGTAAAGTCCAAAATATATGGAGAGCATAGTTCCTTTTCTTCCTTGAATCATGTACAGTCATCCACAGAAACAGTTGGTTCCAATTTTGGCCATAGGTGGCCCTCACACAGCATCCCTGAGGCTTCTGAAGATGGGAAACTCCCAAAAAGGTACCGAGGCTTCTATGAAATGCTGCTCATGGCCAAAAACCCCACCAAAAACCCTCTTCTTGCCTTGCTCCAGGCATTCAGTTGAAGCTATGAAGAGTGACATTTGATTACCTATGTCATTAGCGATGGTTGCATAACTGCAAAGGTTATTGTTTATGCTGGTCCTGTCTTAACACTCACTGCCTTATTTGTCTTTGCGATAACCTCTCGTGGCAGCAAATTCCAGAGAATTACTAGACTCTGTGTACAGAAATATTTCTTTTTAAGGATGGGCTCACATGACAAAGGCTGCAATCCCCAACATGCTTACTAGGAAGTGTGACTCACTGATCTTATTTCAGAGTAAGCACACATTCAAGTTTGCCGAAACTCATATTGATTATGGAGATGTGAAAAAAGAACAGCACCCTCGTCAAAAATTTAGCAGACTCTAATCCTGTTGCTGTTCTTTTTACTTTTAAGGCATCCCGGCCATTTCAACTGATTTGTCCTCGGACCTTTGTTGGAGACTATGGTGTCTCCTTTGTTCTGACAAATACAGGGTTAAAGAGAAAACTGGAATGTATGCAGCTCTAGGTGAACTGTTCCTAGATAAGCAAGAACAAGAAGGAACCAGGCCAAGGATGAGTGTTTGAGCTGTATCTAGAAAGGGTTGTCCTTAGATAAGGCATGAACAGAGGGAGGAAAGTTTCCAGCCCCAGGAAAGGAGGGGGCCTATGAGAAAGTTGTCAGAAGATGAGGTAAACGATAAACACATTCTTCTAATTGCATCCTGCACAGTTCCAAGGTGCTCTCTGCCTTACATGTGTAAAATAGCAATGCCTTATTCTGAATAAATATTGCTGGCTTGATTTTTCCACATCTGAGGTGGTTGGGCACATTCCTGTAGGACTGCACACCTTCACAACTATGTGGGATTGGCTGGACATAATGTGTGGCTACAAACAATTCATGAATTATATGTGAGAAAGAGATAGCACAGGAACAGCATGGTCCTTGCCATGTTCAGGCAAAAAAGTTCTACAACTCTCAATATTTCTATTCCCCTAGCAAAATTAGAATTTTATAAGTCGCATCAACATAAACAACAAAAACAGGAATTCTTTTCTCTCAGCAGTCTTCATGATTGGCTCAGTATTTGACCTGTATAACAATGTTACCTATGCATTCACTAGGGACAGGCTAATCTGGCAATCTTGCTTTCTTTCTGAGTTTTTTTAAAAGCATAGTCTCTCTCTCTCCAGAATAGGAAGAACTGTGTGAATGCATACAAAATCTGATAAACTGAAATTAAATTGTCATCCTATTGTGCCAATTCAATCAATACAGGAATTTCAGGCATGGAGAGGGCCACATGGTTCCTACCAAGCATGCAGTTGTTAAGCAGAGGAAATTGCTCCAGAAATGATGGCAACACTCTTTCAGCCGTAATGAAGCTCACTGCATGGGATTCACATCCAGACTCCGAAGAGCTAAGCACTCAAAGGCCTTGACCTAGATGGATGAATTAGTCGATTTCATTTCCCCTGCACCCATTAATTTAACAAAACAAATCAATTTGAAATTGTTTTGGTTGTTTTGGGTTTGTCTTACAATGGTGAAACCTTTGTAAATTCTTATCAAAACCAAACTGAAATTACCCACCCTGGCACATTTTTCATATATTAAGGGTGAAGCAGACAGGAGTGGTGCCACATACCAAAAAGATCAGGACCAAAAGAAGTATAAATTTGCATATATTAATTCACCAGCCTGTGCTAATAGCTTGCCCTGAGAGTGCTTCAGGGTGCTTTTTGACTCACTAGCATGCCCATATTAATTCTAACCTTGTTCTAGAACTTGTTTTGGAGATGTTGAGAGTGTCTGTTAGTAAGTCAGCATAGGGAACTCTATCCCAGCTACTTTCCTATGTGGGATAAATATTAACCACATATTTTTAATATGTGGTTAATATTTAGAACCTGCCAGAGGCTTATCTCCTAGCCAATTCTGTCTGAAACAGGTGACTGAATTTTGAAAATGATGGGAACATCATTTAAACACAGGGTTTAAACAGGCCCTGCTGGAAGTCTAGACACAGAAGGAAGAATTGGTGTGCACCACTCAGTCCTCTGAAAGTTACTGTCTTCTGTGTTTCCATTACATGATGCTAGAGATGTATGTACTGTGTCAATATATTCTTAACTATTGTTATGCTTTTATATGTGGAAGTTTTTGAATGGTATATTATGTTATGGACAGGAATTTTGATAGCATATTGTTGTGTCATATTTGACATAGTGTTGTGGATAGGGGGATTATTTCTGTGAGGTATATTCAGTGTTTGTCTGACTTACGTCCCAGGCATGCCACTATGTCTCCTGTATGCTTTGGCTATTCCATTCTTTGTGTGGGCTGCTTCAACTTTACTGCTCAAAAGTGGCATCCAGAGATGCAAGCAAGTCAAACCAGAGGTGGCAGGGACTCAGGATGCCGCCTTCTCCTTTTGAGCGTAGTCCTCTGCTTCCAGAAATCCTACAATGGGCTACTAACATTACCTCCAGCTGACACTACCTTCACCTAGCTAAAAGCGATACCATATAGTAAATCAATCCTGCTTTTTGCCTTTAAAATTGTTCCGAACATTGACACTTTGAGTTGCCGCTTGAGCCCAGGCTTGGCCTAGGCTCTCTTTCTGAATTGGAACTGGGCCTAGAACTGGGTCACTGTTGCCTCACCTTCAAATAAAGGAGGCACGATTAAGCATGCTGGTAAAACAAAACAGCACAATTAAAGGAGCATGTAGTTTGGCCCTTGGCCAGGGGTTGTTACTCCCATTGGAATTAAGATGAACATATTGCAATACTCACTTGAAGCATAGTGCCAAATTCAAGGTACTTTGCATGTGGAAAGATGTAGGCTCAATTCCTGGAATCGCTGACACATACAATGAGTAATGAAATTTTATTGAATAAGTAACAAATTCCTAAACATGTGGAAGCTGGGCAGAGCAGATTCTTAGGCTGTGATAACAAAGTCATTAAGAACATAAAAAGAGCCAAAGCATATCTGGTCCAGCATTTTCTTTGCACAGTGACCAACAACATGAAGTCCAAAGACAAATAAGAGCAATAGCGCCCTTGTGCTTGCATTCCCAAGCAGCCAGCAGTGGGAGTTCCTCTTCTCATGCCGGAAGTCATGCAAAGCCTTGTTGTCTGCAAATGTGTTTCATCTCCCTTTAAAGCTCTTCAAGTGGGTGGCCATCACCATATCTTGAGGGGATGAATTCCACCATTAGACAAAGTGTGGTGTGCAGTGCTTCCTTTTGTGTGCCCTGAATCTGTCTTGTGTGTATCGTTGTTCATTAAGAGGTCTGAGAAAAACCCACCCAGTGCTTTATGCATTAATTAATCTATTCTATGACTGTTAACATTTTAATGAAAGCATCAGAAGTTAGTGCAGGCTGGTGCTCACCAGGTCTAGCATTCCATGGGGCAGGACACTGAGAGCAAGCAGAGCCTGGAAGAGTTCGAAGCAGATTGTTGGAGGAGTCATCTTTGATCCATGAAAGTTCACCATACAAGATATCCTATGAACCTAACTTTGTTTTCTCTACCTGCAAGCCATGGGAAGCTGAGGCATGCAAGTCCAATATCCAGAGCACAAAGCAAAGGTTGAGAGAGATGTCAGACCCATGCAAGAACCAGGTTATCTAAAAAAAGAACTTCTTCTCATATATGCCTACCCTGGCCCTTAGACTGTCATTGGGGTCCTTTTCAGAGAGATCCCTCTGAAGGAAATAGGGAAGGTGGCTACAGGAAGGGCCTTCTCAGGACATGATTTACAAATGGGATGGCATTCTTATATGTTGTACGAGAAATGTAAGACACATAGTTACTTTTTAAGTCATTATGTTAGAAATTCATTGATGTCAGTTTGGGAAAAGCTAAAAACAAAGCTTTATACTAAGTTGCCGAGATGGCTTTCTTCTGTGGAAGCTCTTACATATCCAAATGCTTTAAATTTTAATATGATTGTGAGATATGATGATCTTTTAGATAATGATGGAAAATTGAAGCCGAATCAAGAACTACAGGAACATGG
Organism: Varanus komodoensis; assembly: GCF_004798865.1. Taxonomy (NCBI): domain Eukaryota; kingdom Metazoa; phylum Chordata; class Lepidosauria; order Squamata; family Varanidae; genus Varanus; species Varanus komodoensis. The sequence goes on from NW_025335761.1 coordinate 3,527,804, forward strand.
CATTGATCTCTCTTGGTGGCATAAGATTCAAATACAATTGAGATATACTAAGAACTATAGAATGTATGGTTTTTATAAGGAACTAATAGCATTTGATCAAATGATTTTAAAATCAGATGAGAAAATGATTAAAAGGTTGTATAATTTTCTTTTGGATATGAAAATGGTAGGTGAACAAATTAAAGAAACTATGATAACATGGGCACAAAATTTTGAATATAATATTGAGTTACAGAAATGGCAAAAGCTGTGGGAAAGAAATATTAAGATAACCCTAGCATCTTCATATAAAGAAAACCTTTATAAAATGTTTTACAGATGGTATCTATTGCCAAATAGACTAGCAAAAATGTTTCCAAATATGTCAAATAGATGTTGCACATGTAAACACAAACCTGGTACTTTCTATCATTTGTGGTGGACTTGTGTTAAGGCAAAAAAATACTGGGTTAAAATACACAAATGGCTTGAGGAAATGCTGCACAAACCATTAACATTTAAACCTGAAGTTTTTCTATTAGGTATTATTCCTGATAATCTTGATAAACAAGCTATATATTTGACTTTACGTGTAACTACTGCGGCGAGGATTGCATTTGCCCAACATTGGAGAAGCGAAGAGCCACCTACTGAAGAGCTGATTTTAAAAAAGATTTTGGATTGTGCAGAGATGGATAGATTGACTTTGTCTTTGAAGGAGAAGGAATATACATACTTGGAATCAAACTTGGAATATTTTCTGTCATTGGTTAGAGAAACGGGACTATGCGTAGAATTGAATATGGTTGTTGAGTGTAAAAAAAAAGAGAGAGATGTTGACCTAGGATGTTCGATGTCCTGAATAATTGTTGTTTTTAGTTTTGGATTTATAGAGAAAATCATAAAATTTGATTAAAAAAAAAAGGAAGGGCCTTCTCAGAAGGGGCACACCGACTCCAGAATCAGCTGCACAAAGAGGTTTATCTGGCGCCTTCTCTGCATATTTTTCAGCACAGGGCAAAGATCTTTTTATTTACCAGTATTTTAATTATTAAAATAATTTTAAAGATTTTATGGTATTTATTACATCTTGTGCTACTGCACCTTTAATTAAGAACTGAGGTTATTGTGTTGCTTTATTGTGGGGCTTTTCCGTGTTTGATGGTTGTAATTTCACTGTTAATTTATATCATGTTTTATTATGTCTGTTGTTTTATTTTGTAAACTGCTCGGAGAGCCATTTTGGCTAATGGGAGGGATAGAAATCTAAGAAACAAGCAAGCAAATAAACCAAATAAAGTACTCTTGGAATTCACATCTCTCTCCTACAGCAGCAATGCATTGCACTGAAAGGGACAAATAAAACAAGGGAAATTAAGTGTCATATCAGGATTGCAAAGCAGAAGGCAGGGCAGGGGAACAGTTGCGACCAGTGATGGAGCCGAGTAATTTTAGATGCCATCCTTTTTCAATGGTGAGGGCTTAGCTAGTATGAAGTTGTGAAGCATGCAGTTAATATTTTGTCTCTGCTCCACCCTATGCATGCTCCATGCCTTGCAACTGTTTCTGTGATTCTCATATAGTAAAGTAAAAAAACACAACCCCACATCAAAAAACAAGGACAGTTTGCCAGCTCTGATTCAACAGAAGAGTCTGAGCTCACTTGGAACTCGCTTAAATCATAGCACCATGATGACCATAGGAACAAATTCTTGCTTGTCTATGCTGCCCTGATGCTAAGCACAATTATCTGGGAATCAAAACCATTCAGTTGTAAAAAGAGATCACATATATCTTTTAAAGTAAAACAAACAAAATAATCAACCGTGACCCTGTGAAGCCTGGACAGCCAGCCCCTGCTGATAAAATGCCTTAAAAAAGAAGAACGTAATGATACTGTGGATGAATCTGACCGAACACACTTGAGAGCCCATTATCGGGCCTATGCTATGGCAGTGAGGGTGGCGAAGAAGAAATTCTTCTCCGTTTCCATTGCCTCCTCACAATGCCATCCGGCGGAGCTCTTTCGGGTGGTACAGGGGTTGGTACATCCGGGCCCAAAGAAAGATCTCATGCCACCCTCGAAGGCCCGCTGTGACGACTTTGCCAAGCATTTCCGGGAGAAAATTGCTCAGATTCATCACGAGCTGGACTCTACTAATGAATCAGATTCTACTGGGGAGGTGCCAATGCTACTGTCTGGTCTACAATTGATGGATGAGTTTCAGTTGTTGCGGCTTGATGATGTGGACAAAGTGCTTGGACAGGTATGTCCTACCACCTGCTTATTGGACCCTTGCCCATCTTGGCTTCTCAAGACAGCCAAGGACGAGATTGGGACCTGGATCCTGGAGGTTGTCAATGCCTCTCTGAGGGACGGCCGGGTACCTGCCCCTTTAAAGGAGGTGGTAGTCCGGCCAGTCCTAAAGAAGGCATCCCTGGATCTAGAGGTGGTCGCCAATTATAGACCGGTGGCCAACATCCCGTTCTTGGGCAAGGTGTTAGAGCGGGTGGTGGTGGGACAAATCCAAGCACTCTTGGGTGAAACTGATTATCTGGACCCATTTCAGTCTGGCTTCAGACCTGGGTACGGTACTGAATCTGCCTTGGTCGCCCTGTATGATGACCTGTGCAGGGAGACAGACAGGGGGAGTGCGTGCCTGTTGGTTCTCCTGGACCTCTCAGTGGCTTTCGATACCATCAACCATGGTATCCTTCTGGACAGGCTTGAGGGATTGGGAGTTGGAGGCTCTGCTTTGCAGTGGTTCTGCTCCTATCTCAATGGTTGTTTCCAGAAGGTGGTGCTGGGGGACTATGGCTCTGCGCCATGGCAGCTATGCCACGGAGTTCTGCAGGGGTCCATTTTGTCCCCCTTGCTATTCATCATCTACATGAAACTGCTGGGAGAGGTCATATCAGTATGCTAATGATACCCAGCTCTACCTCTCGTTCTCCACCAATCCAGGTGAGGCAGTGGCTGTACTGAACCGGTGCCTGGCCGAGGTAATGGGCTGGATGAGGGCCAATAAACTGAAGCTCAATCCAGACAAGATGGAGGTCCTGTTGGTAGGTGGGTCAGGCTTTGGGGTGGGGGACCTGGACCTTGTCCTGAATGGGGTTGCACTCCCTCTTAGGGACAGGGTTCACAGCTTGGGAGTGCTCCTCGGCCCAGAGCTGACAATAGAAGCTCAGGTAACAGCAGTGGTGAAGAGTGCCTTCCTTCAGCTTTGGCTGATCCATCAGCTGCGTCCCTACCTGGAGAATGATTTCTGTAACGTGCTCTATGTGGGGCTGCCCTTGAAGACAGTCCGGATACTTCAATTGGTGCAAAATAGAGCTGCCAGGTTGCTGACGGGGACTGGGCGTTGTTCTCATATAACCCCAGTTCTCCGTCAGCTCCACTGGCTCCCGACTGAAGTCCGGGCCCAATTCAAGGNCCTCAGC
>NW_025335761.1:3543421-3582176 GCF_004798865.1 Varanus komodoensis
GGGGGGGGGGCATCTGCAAAACAAGCCCCCAAGTCCTTGCCTGAGCTGCACTTAGTCCCAAAGCACAAGAGTGCAGAATCTCAGCTCTGCGGGACAATTCCAGCTGTTTCCCAGACAGCTGGATGCACCATCCTATTTCCCCAACTACTTGGTAGTTTCCAGCTTTTGTGCAGTTTTTTTACAAGGTAGAAATGCCCATCCCAGATTTAGGTACTGCAGTGATAGCCTGAAGTGAAAATACGGTAGAATTCAGGGTGCTTTGGCCCTTCCCCCTTTTGCCTCTGGTCTCTCCCCTTTTGCTTTAAACTGCATAGAATCCTGGGAAATTGGCCCTCAGAATCTCCCCAGATAGAATTCAGCTGAAAAGGGGGTTGAACCTCGGGGGTCACACAGCCAAGCAGCTCAGCCCTTCAGCAGGTTCTGGCGTGCATGTTTGCTGCTTCTGCACCTGGGCCCATCTACAGAGGAGAAGGAGAAGAAAAGAAGATTGTTTGCCAACTGTCGCTCCTTTCCTTTGCATATGCGCAGTCTGGGGATGAGATGGGGCTGACAGCCTATGCCTGCCCGGATTCATTCCTTTCCTGAACTGTTCAGATGCCTCAGAATTGGAGTTATTGGAGGACATGGAACTGCTTGCAATATGGCACAGATTTTCTTTTTAAATTCAGTTTTCTTGTGGGGAGCTCTCCATGGGTCAGGAACAAACACAGGGCACCCCCCTCGCCTTAGTGAAGGCTCACTTCTGATAAAACTCTCTCTCTCTCTCTCTCTCTCTCTCTCTCTCTCTCTCTCTCTCTCCTTTTTTAACACTTAGAAGTAATGGAAAGTGAGTTTAAAGCTGTCTCTTTTTCTCAGTTGTTGCAGGTGAGATGCTCATTCATTCATTCATTCATTCATTCATTTAAACAACTTATATGCCGTCCCCTTCGCATAAGCCTCGGGGCAGCTTCCAATCATAAATAAACACCAATATATAAATACATAAAATACATAAAATTTCTACAGCATACAGGTCACAGCTTCAGGTGTAGTAACACTTTTGATTGCAAAATAAACTCAGAACTGTGAGGTTCACTTGAGAAACTGCATGTGAGTAGCATTCCACATGAACCCCCAATTGGCACATTAGTTTTCTACAGAGGACAAAGTATTGTATAATAAAACCTTCCATAGTTATATATATATTGATTTGAATGGATTAATCTGTGAACATTTATTTTGTATTACCAAATGCACATATACCTTAAACAACTATTTTTGGTTGACAAAGTAAGATTTATCATTTTAATTATATTTGTCTTGGGAATGGGAGTAAGAATATATGAACATAACAAAGAACAATAATGTGACAAAGTATCCATTGCTTAAAACTCTCATAGGTTTTTCTTTGATTACAGCCATTTCTTCAGTTTTGGAAGTTAATTTGGGTGACGAGTATCAGCAAATATAGCAAGCCTGGGTTTATGGAACTAAGGACTGCGGAACAGCTTCTGTGAAGTTGAATTTCTAGGATTTCAGTCTGCTAGGCTATGCACACACCCTTCTTCTAGAGTATTATTTTAAGGCTGTGGGAAGCAAGCTGAACAGAACAGAACTGTAACCAGAACTCCCAGGTTTGCAGCTCAGCTGTCACATACCCAACCTCGCTTCTTAGCTGAAGGTCAATGTGATTGTCAGATGAGAAACTCTAGAATGAAAGCATGAGCAAAACAGTGACAAACAGTGCCAGAGTGAGAAGGGATTAAGGGATTCAGGGAAAGACGAGACCTAAAATGAGTTGGAGTCTCAATTTCTTAATCTCTAAAGTTCAAAGGAAGAAAAGTAACCTCTTCTTTACTGTGCACCTGGGCACACCTTGTATCTCCTCTGGCACAGTGATTTGCCTTTCATAAACAAAGAGAAAGAAGCCTAGATTTATAGGCTGTCCAGATTTTTGATTAATCCATCTTCCTTAACACATGTAGATGGAATCACTGTAAATTTTCCTCATTCTCTTTTTCTGGAAGACTCTTCACTGAGAGGAATTCCCTAACCTCAGGTTTTTTTTTTCATATTGCTTGATCTATTTGAAGGTCAGAAGGAGACATTACTCTAATTTCTTTTCTCAGGAATCAAGAATGGGTATGAGGTAAGGGGTACTAGAATCAGTTATGTTTGAAACTTACATCTCAAAATTGCAGCATGGAAACATAGAAACAGAGTGAGTCAGAAGGGGCCTCCTGGGCCATCTAGTCTGACCTCTGGCACCAGCCGGCTCAGCTCATGATATGCCCACCAGGTGCATGTCCAGCCTATCTTAGAACACCCTCACCGATGGGGCCTCAACGACATCTCGTGGAGTGGCTGAGCAAGTGTGAGGAACTTCATTCTGCAAGGTAGCCAGTATTCTTGAGAAAAATGCAGCATGTGTGATGGGGTTTTGAAGTTAATTATAGTAGCAGTTCTATTAATTAAGGGTTGGAGGGAGGGGAGGGTGTCAGGAAAGGAGGATTTCAGCCATAGAAGGAAAGATGCTATCCAGACACTAGCTACCTGTGATAGACCTAGAACAAAAGCTTCTTAGTAGTTCTCTACTACTTATGCATGTACCGACCCTCCCCAAAATATTCCTGCAGGCACCTATGCTGATGGAAATAAGAAACCTCTGAAGTTTTCCTCATCATTGAATCTTTATGGTCTACCTAAGGGGAAACTACATGTGACACACAAGTGCATGTAACTGAGCCTCAGTCCTGATGATCCTTCCATTCCAAATCTCGTACTCAGTACCAAGGCTAGCAGCTGGGCCATGTTTGTTCTTGAGATGCCACCAGTTCTTCTTTCTGTCCACACCCTTATCTCCAACTAAGCCAGCAAAATGTCTTAGGCCAAGCCTACTTTAAGATAAAGCACTAGGTGGCGGTGTGGCTGCATTCATGTCTGAGAGCTGATCAGTGATATTTCTGTGTTTTGCTTTGGAAATTCTTGAGCCTTGCTGTTTTTGAGGGCCTCATTGCACTGTGTCACAATGTTAATAGAAATATTATAAGGCACCCTCCACCCCATAATCCTCAATTTCATAGCTGCCAGGATTATTGTTGGACCCATTATTCTGGCATCCCTTGACTTTACTTGCCCCAGGGCTTTGAGAAATAGGTGATGTAATTCTGACTCCGGAAAGACTTTGCATGGAATCTTGTCCTTCACTTCAAAGTAGCACAACTATAAATCTGACAGTCTGAATAAATGAAATGCTATTTACAGTGCAAACTAACAAGCACGAACTGGTAAGACTTCAGTTCAGGAAAAGCTACAATGGATCAACTGGCTAGGGCTAAAGTTGAGGGAACACTCAGTATGTCTCTGTTCTTTTATGCTTGTTCATACATGCATATATATCCTCACTTTCTGCAGAATGTGTTTGCTCTCCAATCCAGGGATCCAGAGATCCTATGGTAGGAGCTCCTTAGTTCTGCTAGACCATAGCTAGGAGTTTCCAGTGGAACAGTTAAGTTATTTTATACTCTGGATTTAATGGTTCCATAGGGGTCCCTTTTAGGCAGACATGTGCATTACTTTGCTTGTAAAATTTCTGCTTTCTGCTTGAATCCGCATTCTGTGTTTTGCAATTCATAGAAGCATAGTATAGTTAAGTTGGAAGGCACCAGAAGGCCATTAGGACCGACCCCATACTCAGTGCCGGACACTGAGTTAAACCATCCCTCACAGATGGTTGTCCAATTGCGTCTTGAATGCTTCTAGTGTGGGAGAGTCCACAACCTCCCTAGGTAAATTAGTTGCATTGTTGTACAGCTCTAACAGTCAGGAATTTTTTCCTGATATCTAACTAGAATCTGGCTTTCTGTACCTTGTGCCCATTATTCCTTGTCCTGCATGCTGGGATAAAAGAGAAGAGATTCCATCTTTACTCTTTGTGGTACCCTTTTAAATACTTGAGGAGTGCTATCATATCTCCCCTCAGTTTTCCCTTCTCAAGCTAAACATGCCCAGTTCTTTCAGTCTCTCTTTACAGGGCTTTGTTTCCGGTCTCTGGATCGTCCTTGTTGCCCTCCTCTGAACCCTTTCCAGCTTGTCTGCATCTTCCTTAGACTGTGGTGCCCAGAACTGAATGCAGTACTCCAGATTCATAGATTAATAGAATAGTAGGGATGGAAGGGGCCAGGTAAGCCACTGTGTCCATCCCCCTGCTGGTGCAGGATGCCAAGTCACTTCATCCCACCCAGATAACTGTCCAGCCAATGCTGAATATAGTACTTCACGTGATTTGGAAAGGATACTTCTATTAACGCAGCCTAAACTAGCATTTGCCTTTTTTGCAACCACATCACATTGTTGACTCATATTCACCTTGAAATCTACAACAATTCCAAGATTGTTTTCCCTTGCAGTATTGTTCAGCCAAGCCTTCCCATCTTGTAATGATAGATTTGGTTTCTTTTCCCTAGGTGCAGAATTTGGCATTTGCTCCTACTGATTTTCATTCTGCTGTTTTTAGCCTGGTGCTTCATCCTATCAAGGTCACCTGGTATTTTCTTTTTATCTTCCAGGTAATACTACTACTACTACTAGTACTACTACTACTAATACATTTCTAACCCATCTTTCATGGCAGCATCTCAGGACGGCTTGCAAGCATAAAATCCACAACAATGATAAAAACAATTTATAATACCATAACAATAACAAATAACTAGTAATAATAAATAAATCAATAGAACAAAAATACAGTGAGAGTTAAAAATGAGTAAATAAAAAAGCAACTGTTGACTTAACTCTAAAATCCCTAATTCTTAAAATGATAAAAAGGTTTTCACCTGGCGCTGAAAAGAGTACAGACTCGGTGCCAGGCAAACCTCTCTGGATAGCAGATTCCACAATCTGGGCGCCACTGCAGAAAAGGCCCTACTTCGAGTAGACATCCTCTTTACCTCCTTCAAGGAGGGTTCCCGGAGCAGGGCCTCACCTGCAGATCTTAACGGGTCTGAGGGCATAAAAGGAAGGAGATGTTCCTTCAGGTATCCTGGTTCCAGCTACCCCACCCAATGTTGTGTCATCTGCAAATCTGATAGCACCTCCACTTCCTCATCCAAATCATTAATAAAAATGTTGAAGAGCACTGGGCCCAGGATTGAACCTCTGCTTGTTACCTTTCCTCAGTTTGACAAGTTGCCATTAATGTTTACTCTTGAGTCCATTTTTCAAAGATAGATCCTCCTGGTTTACCTAGCCCACTTTTTGCTAGTTTGCTAATCAGGATATAATGGGTCACTTTGTCAAAAGCTTGGTAAAGTCAAGATAAATTTTGTACACAGCATTTCCACAGTTCATCAAGCAGGCTATCCAATCAAAAATGAATTCAGATTAGCCTTGCAGGATTTGTTCCTGAAAAATCTGTGTTGGTGTCTCGAAAATATTAGTGCTTTACTTTGAATTTGTTTGAAGACTGACTGATTTATAATCTGCTCTAGAATTTTCCCAGGGATTGTTGTCAGAATGACTGGTCTGTAGTTCCCAGATTCTTCTTTTTCAACCCCCTTTCTTGAAGATAGGAACAACATTAGCCCTTTTCCAGTCATCTGGCACCTCCCCTGTCCTCCATGATTTCTCAGAGATAACAGACAATAGTTCTGAGAGTTCTTTCACTGTTTCTTTTATGTCTCTGGGATGGAGTTCATTGGGCCCTGTAGATCTGAACTCATTGAACCCAATTAGATAATCCTTGACCATTTGCCTATCAATCTTGAGCTGCCATCCTGCTCTTCAGTTGGTACTTTGCTTTCATCAGGAAAGTCACAGATCTTCTTTTGGAGAAAAACTGAACCAGAGTAGGAATAGAGCACTTCTGCCTTTTCTTTGCTACCTGGTACCATTTTGCCATCCACACTGAGTAGTTGAACCCCCATTAGTTTTCTCTGTCTTTTACATTGGACATCTGAAGAAGGCTTTTTTGTTGCTTTTGGCATCCCTCACTAATCTCAGTTCATTCCTAGCTTTAGCCTTCCTGATGCCATCCCTGCAATTCCATGCTACCTGCCTGAAGTCTTCCTTTGTAGCCTGGCCTTTCTTCCACTTTCTATGCATATCCTTTTTTGTTTTCAGATGATCTCTAAACTTTTTGTAAAGCCACACGAGCTTCTCCTGTTGCCTCCTATCCCTTTTCCTTGTAGAAATTGTTTGTAATTGTGCCTTTAGAATTCCCTTTTTTTAAAATACCCACCCATCTTGGAGTCCTTTTCTCATTAGAGTCACATGGGACTTTACTCATCATTGTTCTGGGTTTGTTAAAATTGGCTTTCTTAAAATCCAGGGGACATGTTTGCCTACATTTGGCTTTTACTTCTTTTAGAATCAAGAATTTAAGTATGGCATAGTCACTTTCCTCCAGAGTTTTGTAGCTGCCACTTTGCCCACCTGGTCTTCCCTGTTGATTAGAATCAGGTCAAGGGAAGCCATTCCTTTTGCTCCTTCCTCCACTTTCTGTTGGAGGACATTATGGGCAACACGTGTTAGGAAACTCTTGGAGGGGCTGTGTTTGGCAGAATTTGTTTCCCAACAGATACTGGGGAAATCAAAGTCCTGCATAACTACAATGTCATGCTTCCTTGAAACACTGGCAATTTGCTTCCCCAAAGTTTCATCCTCATCTTCTCCATGACTGGGTGGTCAGTAATACAATCCAACTGTTGTGGTCCTTTTATTCCTTGCTCCATTTATATTAATCTAGATACTCTTGATGGGGCTACTAAGCTCATCCTCCTGTATTTCTGTGCAGAGATATGTTTCTTTAATATATAGTGTGACTCTGCCTCCCTTTCTGTTAATTTTGTCCTTCTGGAACCGGTTATATCCTTCAGTTGTTGAATTTCAGTCATGGGAGTCGTGCCACCAAGTTTCAGTTATACTACCAGGTCATATGTACCCTCTGGTATTAAGAATTCACATTCATGCTATGTGTTTGTATTACTCTGGGCATTAGAATATAGAAATGGAAGACCAGGTGTTTTGTATTCTAGCTTTCTTCCTAGATGTTTTGGAAGACTATTATTGGACACTGATAGAACTGGTCTCTTTGTTGTGATACATAAGCCTTTGTCTGTCGTTACGTCCAGCTGTACTTCTCTCTTCCCTGTAGGATTAAGTTTAAAGCTCTCATGATAAACGTCTTCACACTGTGGCCGAACACATCCTTTCCAGTTCTTGTAAGGTACAGCCCATCCTTTGCCAACAGTCTATCCTCCAGGAAGTGTAGCACATGTTCCCAGAATCCAAATCTCTCATGTTGGCACTACCTTCATAGCTGGGCAGTCACTTGCAGTATTTTTCCCCAAGTCTATTCCTCTTTCAAGAACTAGAAGGACTGGAGAGAAAACCATTTGGACCCCAAAGTTCTTGACTTTCGACCCTAAAGCTTCAAAGTCTGACACGGTTTCTTGCCATTTGTTCCCACATGTATAAAAAGGATAGGATAGCTGTCAGTGGACTGTATGGGCCTTGGCAATTTTTCAGTTTTATTACTAATCTGTCCTCAGGCAGACAGCATACCTGATGAGTCCACAGGTCATTCTGACATGCATGTGTTTCCATCCTCCAATTAACACTCTTCTCTTCTTGTTCTTGCAAGCCTTGGTATTATTGCTACTACTTGGTTGACTTTTAGCCCTTTGTTCCATGTTGTACAGGATGACTTGTACTTCCTCCACAGCAAGTTGCTTTCCAGTTTCCTCCTCAAGTAACTGAAGGCAGTTCAAGAGTTCCACTGCTTCCACTGGTGAAGAGTGTCTTTTAGTTCTGTACCTGTCACCATTTTTCAGGAAGTTTCCTCTTCATTTTTCGTTCCCTCAGCATTCTCCTCTGCCTCAGCTTGCTGTTGCACTTCTAGCTTCTGTACTACTTTCAGTTGTTGCAGTTTCACTGCTCAGTCCAAAAACTCTTCATCTTCTTTTATTACCTTGAGGGTGGACACTTGCTGCTCCAGTGCTCTCACCTTTTCCTCTAACAAGACTACTATCTTACACTTGTTGGCATGCGTAGGCCATGTTGATCTTAGGCAGGAAAACAAACATTGCACAGACACTGCAGGTTCCCATCACTGGAGAGTCTTCTCAGTCCATTCTTTCTGCCACCTTTTTGATTCTGACTGGGTGGGTTGTTGTGACCACCATTACTTGGTGCTGTCTTCTCTGAAGGTGAGCAACACAGTTCTCCCAGCAGATGGGAGTATGTTACAAGGAAGAAAAGAAAGGCGGGGGAAAGCTAAAGGGAAAAATAGAAGGAAAAAATGTTTGGGACCTCCTCCTTCACCTCTCCTGCTGAACTCCACTGCCAAATTCCTACTTGCTCTTCCTTGTCACTCGCTTCCTGGGAGCTTGGCTGCTTGTATCCCAGAATCCCTAGACCAGCTGGGGCAGCTTCCTCTGATCTGTTTAGCCAGAAGTCAGGAACCAGAATGAATCATCCCACCCACATAGCTGCTGCTAGTAATCAGGAATTGCTACTACATTTCTAGTAATTGCTTCTAGCAATTGCTCCTAGTAATTGCTTCTATATTTCTGATATATTAGAGCAAGCGCAAAAGACAGTTTGTCAACCCTCGCTTAAATCATGCCCTTGTAATGATGACAGAAACACAATGGGACAGGCTTCTGCCATCCTGATGCTTTGCACTTGTACTGGGAAATAATGACAATTTTGTTATAGACTGAGAACAAAGAACTGGCTCCAACATGGGCCATTTGCTACCCCTGGTGGACCTGATTCCTCCTTCACCTTGCAGCCCACTGAGTGCCCCCTTAGTCTGCTCTGGAGGATGGGGTGAACAGGGGAACTGCATATGAAGGAGAGAGAAGGAAAGTCCACTAGTATGCTGTTGGATTTAACAAAATTCATTTTTACAAAAGAGTATCTGTATCTAGGTACATGCCTAGCCAGCCACCCCTGACTATAAAACACTTTTTGAAAAAAGAAAGGCTACAACAGCGATCCATGCCAGTTGCGGGAGGCACTTGTGTTGGCCAGGTCTCTCGGTCTCTGTCTGTGCCATCCACCATTCTCTGGGTGATCATCTGGGGCCCTGGACACAACCTCCTGGCCCATCCCAAACTATCCCACTGAGAAACTCCTGCCTTTTCAAGAAACACTGTGATGTCTGCCTGATGTGTATTCAGGGTTCATATAGGGGGCCCGATGCAACTTTCAGGTCAAGGTTCATAATGCAACCCTTGTCTGCATAATGCTGCAGATTTCCTCCATGTCCAAGGGAAAATGGATGGGGAGGCTGAGTCCCGGAGTGGAATTAAGAAGACAGGGCTGTGTAGCTCACTGTGCTTGAAAAGTGCCCGCCCTGGATACATATGGGGAGAGGGCAGTCCTCTGGGAGTGCTGACTGAATTAAGATGAAGGAAGCTAAGTTGGAAATGAAACGGCTGCCAAACTAGTCCCTGTCTCCCTTTTCAGGCTTATTTATATGTCTCTGATCTAACAAGCAGGAAGCATTTAAATGCTGTCTTTTAGAACAGTCCTATATATTTAAACAATAAGTAAATTTACAGTTAATTGTATTTTTTTCTTCTTCGCAAGGTCAATTTGTTCCTTGAGTAAACAATCTAATAGCCCCTCCTTGAGAGGGATATCCTTCATTCAAGCAGCACAATGGGCTCCATTCACAAGTATTCATCTCTCCAGCAAGCAGAAAGAATCAGCTATTCCCACAAAGCCACGTGATGCATTTTTTTCTCTTGTGGATTTTTTACCACACAAGGATTTACAATGCACACATAACCTAAGAAAACATGAGAAATAATGCTCAGGTGACACTTCGTTCATCTTTCCTTCCTCTCGGAGGCTGCAGTTACCTGGGCTAAGGGTACCGTTTCCCCATGGAAACCTTTAATTGCAGGTGCATATGAAAACCCAGTGGCAGGAGCAAGGTGCCGTGGTGACGATTTCTGCTGCAGCAGCATCTCAGGTACCACATTTAATCTTGATGCCATTCTCAGTGGTCTAGACAAAACACTGGGAAGGTGGAGGGAGGAGAATGGACACCAGTAGCAATCGGAGAATGGACACCAGTAGCAAAGTAGTAACCCCTTGGCCCAAGCTGCCTCCTTTCCCAGACCCTCAACACATACCCCTTTTACCCTCTCTGAGGCCCAGTGAAGACCTGTGAGTGCGGCAGCTGGAGCAATTCTTTCCAGTACATGTGGTCATGTTTTAGTGGACACCTGAAGACATGCTGACCTCAGTAGCCCCCAGCAGGCATGCAGAGGGTTGCCCCGCAAATCCTTTTAAGATATCCACTAAAACCGCCACAGACAAGTTTCTAGAAAGACATCTAGCTGTGGTGTGTTAGCAGCTTTTAAGAGAGAGCGGCAATAGTGTTTAAGTTAGCAGGAAGCAGACATACAAAGGTGCCATTTAAACAGACATGTTGGAAGGCAGCCAACACCTTACAGCCAAATATTTTCTCCTCAAAGTTTGCACGGTGACTTTGCGCTGGCACTCAGGTGGAGAAATCCACATGGAACTTGATCATGCGAAGGCATTCAAAACAAGTTGGACAACTTGACCAGTGGAAGGAAACTGAATTCTGGATAACTATGATTGCAAAGGAACTAGGGAACAAAACTAGGACAACCATTTATGCATCTTCAGAAAGAGTGGAAATGTATCACTAAAGATAAGGCAGATGAGAAGACGATTTGCATAATAGATGTAGGTATACATATAGACATTTATATATTGTTACTATAATTTAAGTAGAAATACATCTCATCATAGTGGGGGAGACAGGGACTAAGTGACCCATGCATCTGTTCACATGGTATGAATGGGGTGGACACACAGGAGGGGTGTGTATGAGTCCCTTACTGGTTCCTGTGCCCTGCTAGCATATACCTGTGTGCATTGGACTGGTGTATTGTTTGACCTTCATGTGGATCCATCATGGATTTATAAGGGGGGAAATGCAGCCTCAGGACCATTGCTGCTTTCTTCAGGTGTTCAGAATGGTTAACAAGGGGAACAGAAAGCCATTTTTATGAGGGTCTATGAACAATGTGCTTGACTGTGAAGACTTTGTAGGAGCTGGATACTGACAGACTACTAAAAAGGCACTGGAATAGAATAGTAGGGTCAGAAGGGGCCAAGAAAGCCATTGGGTCCAACCCCCTGCTAATGCTGAGCATCAAGTCACACCGTCCCACTCAGATGACTGTCTAGTTTCTCCTTGAATGCCTCTAGTGTGGGAAAGCCCATGATCTCTCCTGGCAACTGGTTCCATTGTTGCATTACTCTGACAGTTAGGAAGTTTTTCCTGGTGTCTGGCCTGAATCTGGTGTTCTGCAATTTAAGTTCGTTGTTCCGTGTCCTACACTCGGGGATGAATGAGAAGAGGTATTTTCCTTCCTCTTTGTGACAGTCTCAGAGGTACTTGTACAGTCCCCTCTTAGTCTTCCCAGCTTTTTCAGCCTCTCATCATAGGGCTTAGTTTGCGGACCCTGGATCATCTTCATTGCCCTTCTCTGAGCCCATTCTAGTTTTTCTACATTTTTAAAAAACCTGGGAGCCAAAAACTGAACATAGTATTCCAAGTGAGATCTGACAAGTGCTGAGTGAAAGGGAACTAGTTCTGCTCCTGTCCTAGAAGTGATGCTTCTATTTATTCATCCCAAAATAGAGTTTGCCCTTTTTGAAGCTGCATTGCATTGCTGGCTCATGGTTAGCTTGTTGTCCGCAACAACTCCAAGGTCTTTTTAGTTTTCAGTGGTGTTGAGCCAAGTATTCCCCATCTTGCTCTTTTTCTCCTTTGATGGAGAACATGGCATTGGTCTCTGATGATATCATCCTGTTGCTTTTCCTAAAAGATGTAGGTCACCCTGGATCTTCTGCTAATCCACCCAGTTTCATGTCATCAGCAAATTTAATTATTTTTCCCCAGACTGCCTTATCACAAACATTAATGAAGATGTTTCAGAGCACTAGTACTAAGACTGAGCCCTGTGGCACCCCAGTCATTATCTTACTCCAGCTAGAGAAGGTGCCATTGATGAGCACTCTCTGTGAACAATTCTGTAGGCAGTTGTGGATCCACCTAATAACAGTTCTGTCAAGCCCACTTTTTGCTAGTTTGTTTCTCAGGATGTCATGGTGCACTTTGCTAAAGTCTAGGTCAATCAGGTCTACAGCATTTCCACTGTCCATTTGGGTGGTTACACAGTCAAAAATGATATAAGGTTAGTTTGGCATGACTTTAAAAATCCATGTTGACTTCTGTTTATCACTGCATTTTCGTCAAGGTGCTTGCAGACTGATTTTTTAATAATTACCCCCATTATTGTTTGAGGGATTGATCTATAGTTCCCTGCTTCATCTTTTCCCCACTCTCTTTCTTGTAGATGGGGACAACATCAGGTCTTCTCCAGTCATCTAACACTTCCCTTGCTTTCCAAGATTTCTCAAAGATTACAGATAGTGATTCAGAGAGTTCTTTTGCCAATTCCTTTAGGAATCCTGAAGATTTGAATCCTGAAGATTTGAATGCATTAAGCTTATCAAAGTGTTCCTTGACCATTTGTCTGTTCATCTTAGTCTTCCATCCTGCCCTTTTGTCTTGTATGTCCTCCTCAGTAGGAAGGTCATATTTTCAGTTGTGGGAGAAGACTGAGCCAATGTAGGGCACTGGATTGGGTACAGGATCTTCCATCTGCAGACAGGATGACTCCTTCCATCCATGGAAAGGTTCTGATCCAGCACAGCATTTCCATAGGCAGAACAAGCAAGAAGGCAACCTGCAGAAGTCCCCCTTCCTTTGTAATCCTCTACTGCCTCTCCCAAGAACTTCCTCTGGAGTGTGATGAAGGCTCCCAGAAAAGCATGTCAGATGGCACCATGGGCTTTAGGGGAAGGATCACAACCCTTTCTAACTGGGGGCACTCCCACTGGCAAGAGGGAAAGCTGGATCCAGGCAATTGTTCTACATGGTCTGTTACAGCTACCCCAATGTCCCTTCTGGCTCTGCTCTTCATAGTCTAAAAATCCATGTTCTTAGTTCATTTCCAAATTTCAAATCCTTGTCAAATGTTGACAGACAGTAATGTGCACATACTGTTCCAGAGGCCAAGCCAGGCAGCTATCAGTTGTCAAAGTTTAAGAACACTTCTACTTCTGTTTATGATTCTTTTTATGCACAGAAGGGAGTGGCGTGCTTCTCATTTTACCTGAAGTCTTTTTTTCCCCTGTTTTGGGTGGGAATGGGCATGGATGGAAGGAAAAAAAAGGCTGCTTTTGGTTGAAACATTTGTGAACTATTTGCAAAATAAGATGTTAAATGGATGTTCCAGTTCTATTTTATGCCCCAAGAAAGGCATTCTGTTAAAGTAAAAACAGCAGATCTTAAAGACTATCAACTGTATTGTGGCATAAGCTTTCAAATGTATTTTTTCAAATGTAATTTTTCCGTGTCATGTAAATAGAACTGCTTACAGCAGACTGGCTTTCGCTGAGTCACCTGTCCAGGACAGGTTGAAAGCCCCCCAGTTGAAAGGCAGGTTGCTTACCTGCAACTGTCGTTCTTCGAGTGGCCATCTGTACATTCACACATATGGGTGCTGTGCCTGCGCAGTGCCTAAGGCTGGAGAGATTGCAAAGCCTAACGGTTTTTGGCGGGAAAAACTCCGCTCCCCTCTCCCCTAACGATATAAATGGAGCAGAGTTGCCCACCATTTTCCAGTCTACTTAAGACTGGATGTTTGCCCCCCACGTGGGAGTGAGAGAAACTGTAAATATTCCATGGCACCATGAATATCAAAGGGAAACATGGTACCGAAAAGAAAGGAACCCATTCACCGACACCGAGCAGGGCCAGTGGGTGGGTTGTGTGAATGCACAGATGGCCACTTGAAGAATGACAGTTACACATAAGCAACCTGCCTTTCTTCACCGTGGCCTCTGTGCATCACACATATGGGTGAGTAGCAAGCTTACCAAACCCGGAGGCGGGTGGTGTCGTCAATGGAGAACAGCGGAGAGGACCGCCTGACCGAAGGAGCAATCCATTCTGGCACGGACATCCAGGCGGTAATGCTTGGCAAAAGGGCAGGGAGTAGCCCATGTTGCAGCTTTACAAATGTCCTGAATTGGGATTCCCGCAGCAAAGGTGGAAGAAGCTGCTACCGCTCGCGTCGAATGACCCCTCGGCAAGACAGGTAAGTCACTTTTGGCAAGTTCGTAGGCCAACTCAATTGTCTGCACAATCCACTTTGAAAGCCTCTGTGAACTAAAAGGGGAGCCTCTGTCATGCTCAGAATATTTAACAAAAAGGCGGTTAGATTTTCGAAGGGATTCAGTATGCAATCTGTAGAAAGCCAGGCAACGGCTCACATCAAGGGAATGAAGTGACCATTCTATCGGAGTAGAAGGTGATGGAAAGAAGGTGGGTAAAACAATGTCCTGATTTATATGGAATGGAATTACAATTTTAGGCAAAAACGTCGAATCAGTACGAAGAACAACTTTGTCTGTATGAAAGTTCAGATAAGGGGGGTCTACTCGAAGGGCACAAAGCTCACTAGCCCTTCTAGCCAGTGTGATAGCTACGAGGAAAGGAGTCTTCCAAGACAGAAGACATAAATCGACAGTTGCCAGAGGTTCGAAGGGGGCTCTGGTGAGTGCTTGAAGTACAACTGAGAGGCTCCATGTACGCATGACAGGACGAACTGGTGGATGGAGATTTTGTAATTCCTTGATGACTCTTCGGATAATGGATTGGGAAAATACCAAGGAGCCTTGTATTGGGCTGCAGTAGTGGGAGATCGCTGCTGTATAGACCTTGATGGGAGAAGGTTTAAGTCCCAATTGATGTAGTGTTAGGAGAAAGTGTAAGATGTTTTCAATAGAAGCCGAGGAGGTGATAAACAAGTTGGATTCCACGAAGGAGGAGAACCGATACCATTTCGCTGCATACAATCTTTGTGTTGATGGTCTTAAGGCAGATTCGAGAATATGCTGTATGTCTGGATCGAGCGTACTCGAACCCGAGGCATGGTCTGTCGGATCTGAGTGAAGAAGTGAAATACCGGTATCGTAACCGGCCAGTACTGCAGACTGTGGAATCATCGGTACTGAATTGGTACCGTGACTCATTGAATTCTCCAGGCTGTGAGACTCAGAGAGGTCAAGTCCGGGTGATGAACAGCTCCATCTTGTTGAGTTATCAAATGAGGTATGAGTGGCAGACAGAGGAAGGTGTTGCCGGACAGCCAGAAGAGAGTGGAGAACCATGGTTGACGGGGCCACCAAGGTGTGATCAGGATCCCCGTAGCACTGTTGTGAAAGATCTTGGAAATAACCTTCATTATCAGTGGAATTGGAAGGAAGGCATAAAAAGGCATGTTGGACCATGGGATCATTAGCACATCTCCTGTAGATCTCGGTCTGGTGCCAGCACGAGAGAAGTACAGGTTGCATGTCCTGTTCTTGTGGGTAGCAAACAAGTCTATGACTGGGTGTCCCCAACAGAGGAAAAGTTGTTTGCAAATTTGTCAGTCCAGGTCCCATTCGTGAGTTGTTGACATTTGCCTGCTCAAAATATTGGCTTCCTTGTTGTCGGTACTGGCAAGGTGGACTGCCAGAAGAGTTATGTCCCTGGGAATGCACCAGTCCCAAATCTGCATCGCCAGATGGGCTAGGGAAGTGGATTTCGTGCCTCCCTGCTTGTTCACATAAAACACAGCAACAACATTGTCGAATGCAACTTGGACTACGCATCGTTGGACTGTGTCCTCAAAGGAGCGGAGGGCTCTGAAGATCGCCAGAAGTTCGAGATAGTTGATGTGTTTGGTAGATTCTTGTTGGTCCCAGGTGCCCTGAGTCTGCAGCCCTGCACATAAAGCTCCCCAACCGATCAGGGATGCGTTGGTATAGAGAGTCAAAGTTGGGTGTGGAGGACGGAATGGAACGCCCACATTCAGGTTGTTTGGAGTCGTCCACCATGATAATGAGCGGAGGATAGAAGGTGAAGTGTTTTGTTGAAGGGTTCTTGATGTGGCTGAAACATTTTGTTGAGGAATAACTGAAGCGGTCTCATTCAAAGTCTGGCGTAAGTAACTGACCATAGTAGTAACTGACGTGGCCATGTGACCAAGAAGCTTCTGGACCGAAAGAGCTGGAACAGTTCTGTCTCTTCGGATTCGATGGATCCAAGGGCATAGATTGTCTTGCTGACCCGGAGGGAGAAACACTCTCGCTAGGGTGGAGTTGAGATGTGCTTCAATGAAATCGATCACCTGTGAGGGGATAAGGCACAGTATCTCATGATTAATGCACAGCCCTAAATCGTCCAGAAGTGCACAAGTTACTCTCAAGGCTGAAATAAGACTCTCCCAAGACGGGGAAACTATTAGCCAGTCATCCAGTATGGGTACACTTGGATACCTTGAAGACATAGGTGTGCACACACTGGGGCCATATACTTAGTGAAGACCCATGGTGCGGTGGCTAGCCCAAATGGAAAAACGTTGAACTCAAACTAATCGGAATCGACTGTAAATCGCAAAAGTCACCTATGGGAAGGATGGATGGAGATATGGAAGTAGGCATCTCTTAAGTCTAGGGAGGCGAACCAATTCTCTCTCCTAAGCAATGGAAGGATATTTTGAAGGGTGGTCATCTGAAATTTCTTAGGCTTGATAAACCATTAACGTCCCGTAGGTCCAGGATCAGACGGAGACCACCGTCCTGTTTAGGGACAGTAAAATATCTCGAATAGAATCCGTGAAGTCCCTCAAAAGGTGTAAGCTGTCGGATTGCTCCTTTACGAAGTAATTGGTGAACTTTGTCTACCAGAGATGATAAGCAAGGTTGGATCGGACCCAATGGAGGAAAGTTGTCAAATTCTATTCTTTATCCGAGCTGAATAATGGATAAAAGCCACAGATCAGATGTGATGGACTCCCAAATGGGGAGTCGACTTTGCAAAAGGGAGAGGGGTGGGTGGGTGGAGGAGAAGAGGAAAGGTTCACTCGACCCGTCAACGTTGGCGCTTATCCGAGTCGAAGCGATGGCAACTTTGTTGGAAGTGCTGTTGTTGAGGCTGCTTCCAGTGCTGCTGACGGGGCTGAAATTGTTGTCTGCCAGGGAACTGGGAGTAGGACTGCGGTCTGTAGGACGGATGGGACAAAGACCACTTACGTCGGGGATGAGCCAGAACCTCCATCTGATGGGCAGTCACCCTAGGTTCATGGATGGACTTTAGCTTGTGATCTGTCCGTGAATGAAAGAGTCTGGAACCATCAAACGGCATCTCCTCAGTGTGACATTTCATCTCTTCAGGAAAATTAGCGCTCCAAAGCCATGCATAGTGACAAAGAGAGATGGCACCGACCAGAGCCCTGGAGTCCAAATCGACGTGGTGCCTCGGCATGGTTAGCTGCTGGATAGAGACCGGCATAGCCTCTTTTATGAATACTAGAGCCAGGTCTCTTTGCTGGTCCGGTAGAGAAGCCATGATGTTGTCCAGCTTTTGCATTAAAAAGTATTGGTACTGGGCCAGTGTGGCTTCGTAGTTCGAGATACGAAGGCCAAGTCCAGAAGCAGTGTAAACTCGACGAGCCAACATGTCGATTTTTCGACCCTCCTTGTTGCGAGGTACACTATGGCCTCTCGATTCGCGGCCCTGGGAAGATTCCACCACTACCGAGTTCAGTTTCGGGTGGTGCAGGAGGAATGGTATGTCCTGCTCTCGAACCCAGTACATCGCCTCATAGTGGCGTGAAGTAGGTTGGAGTTGGTTCGGGAGGTCCCAAGGTTGCACCATAGCTTGACGGAGGGTCGTAATCAGAGGCAAAATGATGGCAGCAGATTGTTCCCCCCTAACAATGTCATAGAACTTGTCGGTGCTAGGATCAATGCGATGTTGGGCTTTGATCTCTAGCAACTGGACGAGTCGTGCCATCAATTCACCGAAGGTGACATGCAGTTCCTCTGGCGATCCTGAACCCTGAGTAGTAATTGCAACATCAGGTGAAGTCAATGCCACCTCGGAATCGTTGGAATCAGTCCCATTTTGCGGTAGACCACTGGAGGAGGAATCCACCGGCAAACTAGGGTGTCCTGATCTCATAGGTCTGGAAGTAGACGGTGCCCCTCTTGGTACCGGGGAGAGTGTATGGTCCCGAACTGAGGGGTAGTAGCCGTATGTTGGATAGTCATCCCAATGTTCGTGATGACTGCCATGACGGGGCTGCTCCCAGTCATCCAGGAATTGGCCCGAGAAGTGGCATCAGTACCGTGCTTGCTGGGAGATCGGTCTTGCAGTAGGCCCCGGATGTGGCAAGGGTGATGGAGAATGAACCGCTGGCGGAGAATCACAAATCTCCCCATTGGAGATGGATTCACGCAACAGCACCTCAGGCTGCCCAGGAGACGAATGGGCAGAATTTGCAACCCGTCTAGGGGACTCCACTCCCCTGGGGGAGTCACCTGCATGGCAATCTGGAGGGCTGGACCTGTCAGTGTTGATACCATAGTGGCCGTTGGGACCGAGGGTCCGGTGAACTTGAGTCACGGTGGCGCGGGTGATCGAGTTTCTTTGGCTTGTAAGCCAGTTTATCCGATTTATCCTTTTTAGGCTTCTTATGGCCCAAGGATTTTTCAGATCTGCCATGTTTTCTTTTCTCCTTCTGCTTACGCGAAAGAGAAGGTTGTTGAGCCTCCATCACCGGGGCACCATCAGCCGATGGGCGCAGTGGAGAAACGGTGGAGGCAGAGGCAGGTTTAGTGCCCAGTTGATTAGACTGCATGAGGGCGTGGTCCCACAGCAGTTTTCTCAGGTGGTTCTCATGATTTTTCCTAGCCTGTTTAGTAAAGGCCTGACAATGGTCGCATTTATCGGTTCTGTGTCCCTCTCCCAAGCAGAAGAGACACAGATCGTGTGGGTCGGTAGGAGATATCTTCGACCCACACTGTGAACATTTGCGGAAAGCCGCTAGCTGCGCCATCGGGAAAGGAGAAATAAGGAGGAGCAGATAGAAAGAGGGAAAGATATATTTATTTATTTATTTTTTAGGAAAGTTGAAGAGTAAATGGGGAAACTTGAACGGGAAGGAAAAAACTTGGAGATATAGGATAAGAACAAGTAACAAGGAACAAGCGATAACAAGGAAGATCAATACAGGCGAGAGATAAAGGCTCGAGGCACAGTGAACGGCGGTCGCAAGAGACTGTAAAATGGTGGGCAACTCTGCTCCATTTCTATCGTTAGGGGGGAAGGGAGCGGAGTTTTCCTGCCAAAAACCATTATGCTTTGCAATCTCTTCGGCCTTAGGCACTGCGCAGGCACAGCACCCATATGTGTGATGCACAGAAGCCACGATGAAGAACAGAGGGACCCCCCACCCACAGCATTGCCTGCCATACCCTGTTTCAGGATCCTTCATTCTATTCCATTTACTTCCCAGTTTCTTCTCCCCCAGTCCCAATGGGAAACAGCATTGTGCAGCCACTGAGCCCATACAGTCCTTAACAAGTCTCAGGCTAACTCCCAAGCTGCTGATGCCACCATCTTGTATGGGGGTGGTGCCAAATCTAGACTGCCTCATAACAATCTAGATTTGGAGAGTTTCTTTTGTCACTGTTCATTAGATATGATGTTGGTGTATTGTTGACGCACAAAGCAGGTCTATTTGTATGTTTACAAAGTGAACTTTGAGAATTCCATTGCAGGCAAGGCAGCTGGGAAGATTTCTGAAAGCAGCTCTTTGGTTCCCCCAGTTGAAGTATGTTGTACTTAGAGAGTTACCTTTTCTGCCAGGATAATCTTCCACATAGTGCAGACTGCAGAACCCGCAATTGCCTCTCGCATGGCTCTCTGGCCAGGAGTCACCAGGGCAGCATGTGCAAAAAAGTCTTCACAATTGGCTTCCAGGAATAGGTGGGAAAACCGACTCGCTATCACATTCCAACTGTTAGAAAAGGGTCAGTTCTGATCTCATTGCGAATATATTCGTTTTTGAATGATGGGATGGGCCTTACCTGTGATGTTTTCTTCTGAGACAGGCAAACATCATGCATAACACATAAGATTTTGCAACATATGAAATTGCTTTATGGCTTACGAGAACTCCCTGAATCCTTCAGAGTGGTTATTTGTCAATTAGCACACCAAACACTAAGCATGTCCTGGAGCCTTGCTCCAAATGGCCAAGACTGTTTTGTTTCAAAGTGTTTTTCTTTCAAGGCATTGCTCTATTACTCCAGCAGGAACATCAACAATAATAAAATGCTGGAAATATAAATTCAGTGATTGATCAAGTGCAAGATTGTAGTGGTTAGAAGGAATAAAGTGATGATTTGAACAATGTGAAGAGCAATTAGCCCAGATAGTTGTAGCAAAGCACCATCTATATTATACTTTTGGACACTTGTCAAATGACAGGGATTTTAAAAAAATTAGTAAGAAGCCCACCATCAGCTACAGCCAGCATGTGCAGTGGTCAGGAATGTTGCGAATTGTAGTCCAAACCATCCAAAGATCATGAGCGTGAGGAAGGTTGCTATAGATATAAGTATGGAATTTACACTAAAATTCCTATGTATTTTGTATTTTGTACTTTATTACAATGTACTAAGTTAGATTTTTACACCAGCTGATCACACAGCTTTTGTTCTTTTATGTTACCTTTCTGAATATTCCAATCCAAATAATTCAGCTTTAAACTTTCAGAACTTCAGCATTTGATTTGTTCTACATGTACTGCAAACAAAATGGATATGAGTGGCAGACAGAAGAATGGACTATACTGTCTGCAAATGCGGCAAGGAAATAACAATTAATTCTTTGCTGATTGTTTATTTCCTGTAAGTAACCAGTAACCACATGCACAGAGCAAGGAACCAGCAGGGCTACAACCTTTCTTTCATATGTGTCATTTAACTTGAAAGATGTTTTTAAACAGAAGAACATTTAAACTCCACCTATTCGTGATCTGCATTGATACAGTTCACTTTAGCATCTCAGGATATGAATGACTTCATTCTCTTGTATGCATAGACCAGGAATTAAACTCTTGACACTAAGAATGTTCCTAGCCAAATGACCTCACAGGGCCAAGCTACAAATTGCAGACAAATGCTTTAGTAGTTTTAAAAAGGTCTCTGTGTACATGTGTGTGTGGGAATGGGTGGAGAAGTGATCAGTGAGAAAAGGGTTAAGCATTCTTTGGTTAAACATCCTTTCCTGCTTGCCTGCTCTCAATTTCCCTCCCTGGCTTTAAAAGATAAGAAAGAACAACTAGTCTAAGTTACATAGGTTGGAGTGTCTGCTTTTCCCCTACAATGAAGAGTTGAAATGATCACTCCCAAGAGTTGGCGATATTGTTCATCCACAGTTACCCAACAGGTGGTGATATTTCCTGGACCTATGGACTTCTTAGTGTCTGCCTGAGACAGCACACTTCTCATGGATGATGGGGTCTAATGGAAATCACAGTGGTGCTGCTGGTGGGGCTTGGGCAAACCAAGCAATTGCATATGCTCTGCAGCATATTCTCACAACTGAGTGCCTCCACTATTAAAAGAGACTGTAACAACGCACATATTCGCATAGCCTAATAAGCCCCTGGCTGGCTCAGCTGAATGAGCCTGGGCAGAAGCTGATTTGATGTCATCTGTATTCAGTAAGCTGCATGGTTCCATTTGCTAGTAGCTTTAATTTTCTCTGTTGAAAAAGATCGATATAAAAATAAGGAAATCCTAGATACACTTAACTGGGATTGCCGCAGAGATGTTTTAATTGATAGTAAAATGTTTTTCAGTAGTTGTCCCATTCCACAGGAGAACAGCAGAGATATTTTCTGCCGCGGTCTCCAGTTGTCCCTTGCATGGCGAAGGTTTACAGAGATTATGCTCACAAAGGTTGAGGTAGTTAATTGATGCTTTGTGTGATCACACAGAACAGCCCTGGATTGCTGTATTTTAAAGAGTGTACTTCTAGCTGTTGTAATTTAATTTTGAACCCCAAGTTATCTTTCCTTGGCATTTTTGCTATTGTCAGGGGAGGGAGTGCCTTATTGTTAAATTGCCCATAATGGAATATTTGGCTTGTGTTTCCTTAGCAGTATGCCAGGTTGTGGAATTTATCCTTGATGGGGACATTAACTGACAAAGCCTGAGTATCTGCATTGTTCAGTTCCAGCTGGAAGAATGATAAGATGTTTCTTGAGGTTCAACAAGCAGTGTAGTGAACTTTCTCAGGGTCCAAAAGCCAAAATAGTTTCTTGAACTATGCCAAGGCCTCATGACTTTTTAAGCTTCAGCTTATTAAGAAGAGCGCCAGAGATGATGGTACCTTTCCCATTAGTTTTGTAGATAAAGCATCCCTTTGCAGCAAGAAGAAAGCATTTACCTAACAAAACAGCTTTATTCTCAGGAATGGGGATGGAGGCTGGAGACAGCATCCTGAGAGCCTCTGCAATAGTAGAAAAGTGGAACCTTATATAATCCATAACAAAAGGGGCTGTCATTCATTCTCAGCCTTGGAGGATGAATTGATTCATCCCTCACTTGGGCACCTTTGGAGGTTAACAGAGCAGCCGTCTCCTACCCAGGGAGCCAACAGGCCTCAGAGGAGTATAAGCTTCCATCTGCTTGTTTATCAATCATCTGCATCCACATTTCAGCACTGTAGTTCATAACTGTATATCATCTTTGACATGGGAGGTTTTGTGTCCTTCTGAGTATCTTCAATCCTAAAATAGGGTGCTTTGGCTGGCCATTGGCCTCATGGTAAGAGCCTTATTGGATAGACAAACACAACTGGACTCATGTATTAATAGATGGGTTGTGTTTCTTACATATTTACACTGGAGAGCCAGTGTGGTGTAGTGGTTAAGAGCATGGGACTGGGACTCAGACAATCTGGGTTCTAGTCCCTGCTTGGCCATGGAGCCAACTGGGTGACTATGGGCCAGTCACAAACTCTCAGCCCAGCCTAGCTCACAGGGATGTTGTGGGGATAAGATGGAGGAGGAGATGTAAGCTGCCTTGAGCCCTTGTAGGAAAAAGGCAGGATATAAATCAATCAATCGATCGATATTTAAAGAGTAATTCTTCAGTACAGTGTTTCTTAAATGAACACACATCTTTCTGAAGGGGTTTCACTATTCTGTGAGTTTTGTATGACAGCTCATTCTATGAAGATTTGTCTCAGATGTGTCATTTAGTCACTGAATATGCTATAAACTGATAGAATTATATCAGGGTGAGAGACTAGGGAAAACAAGGTATACTTGTTTTATTTGCTGGCAAAATAAAGGGCATGCATATCTTCAAACATTTATCACAGTAACTTACAAAAACTGTGTTGTAAAGCCCTCTTAGGCTTACACTCTGTGTGTGTGTGTGTGTTATTTATGGGCGTACTGTCTTCTGTCTTCAAAAGACTGCTTTTTAAAGGCAGTATATGCACTGCATCCAGAAAATATGTGTTAAAACTTGTAATATTTGTATGACTCCTATGCTATCTCTCATTGGATCTCTCTATCTGCCTGGAAGCACATCTTGCCCTGAGATGTACACAGATAAAAATGTTTTCCCTTTCTAGGGTTTGGCCTTTATTTGGCTTTTATTGGTAAGCTGAAGCAACTGCCAAGAACATAGCAGACATAAGAATGTACAATGTACCACCCAGAACTGAATTCACGGTTGGATTTTGTGAGTGAAAGGGCTTTGAGACAGGAGTCCTAATTCCTTATGCCAAAAGTGGGCCTGGGTTTCCAAGTGGATTGAATATTAATAGCATTTAGAAAAATAATCTGTGCATTTATTTATTTGCCAGATGCTTGGGGCAAAACTTGTTTGGCTTACTTCAGATCAGTGTGATGTGATTTCCCTGTGCTGTTGAAGTATCTGACACTCATGGAATCATAGAGCAGTGGAGTCAAGAAGGCCATTGGGTCAACCCCTGCTCAACGCAGGACTCCAGGTTAATCCCTGGCCGATGACTGTCTGGATGCATTCTGAATGCCTCTGGTGCAGGAGAGCCCACAACCTCTTGGTAATTGGTTCCATTGTCACATTGTTCTAAGACCAAAAGTTGTTTCCTTTGAATATGATGTGGCATGTGTGGAAGAGGAGGCTATCAATACCTACTAGCCTTGCTGGCTGCTTGCTGCCTCCATTCTCAGAAGCAGCATGCCAGCACACGCCAGTTGCTGGAGCTTGGGTGGGCGAAGGCTTGCACCCATCCTGCTTGAGGGATCCTGTGGGCAGCCACCGTGTGAACAGAATGCTGGAGTGGATGGGCCCTTGCTCTGATCCAGCACAGCTTTTTTTTGCTCTTATGTTTACTAGAAACTCATGTTATTTATAAACAAAGACAAGGAAAATAGTGGAAAGAAATGGCTGGATGTCCGAATCCCCCTGCCCAATTTTGCAAGCTGCCTGTGCAGGGGAAGTAGAGCACATTTGCTGGGGTTGCCCTGCCTGATGGGGCCTCATCCCTTCTGTAGGGCAATGTCTGCCAGCAGGACCAGGAGAGAAGTGCCCTGGTTGCTAAGCAGGACGTGTGCTTCACTGCTGGATCCTTCTTCATGAGGAGCAGACGTATGGTTCTGTGCTGGACATAGATGCTTGGGGCAATGCTCCACAAGTCCAGGGCCACCTCTGAGATCACTGCTTCCAAAATCAGGCTGACCATCCAACAGCAACACAGAGTAATGAGGTGTTTGGTCAGGCTGAGGAAGCACCTCATGGTTCCCCTGTACAAACTGTTTTTCAGACTGTGTGGATATCCATGGGGATGTATTTTCTGGCCAGGGAGGTAGGTAGAGGATTGTCCATTTTGTGGACCAGGAGGGATGGGAGGAGACATGAGCAGAAGCTGAGTCAGAAAGCTGGAATGCAGTCTGCTGGGCAGTAGAGAAGCAGAGAGCTGCAGCTGCTGCAGCGCAATTCCAAAGTGGGGACTGCCCGGGAGCTGAGGGGAAGTTTCTCATGTCAGTGAGATGAGGCAGGAGTGTGGGAGGGCAGGTGGATAACCGGGGCATGTTCAATGCCAGAAACATCTGTGTGATGAAGGCAGGTGAAGGGTGCTGGAACCAGGCATCAAGAAAGGGATTCAGGCTGGGCTGACAGAGAAATAATCCTCATGAAAATGGGGATGAGGAGAAGATGCTCCGCAGGGTGGTGGTGCAGGGAACAAGAAGATGGTGAAGGAGATGAAGGGCAAAGCCTTCCCACAGACATGCTCTCTCCGGGAGTGAATACATGGAGGGGGTTGCACTTAATTGGCATGTCCATGGTTTGTGCACTAAGTCAAGCCTTGGTAGATCTTCAGTGAGGAATAGCAGGGGATCTGGGGAGAGACTCTTGAAGTGGAGCTGGTGCAGAGGGAAAAAAAGTGCTTTCTATGGGCAGATCCACGTGTTAGCATACAAACATAGACACAGGGCGAGTCAGAAGGGGTCTCCCGGGCCATGTAGTCTGACCCCCAGCTCCAGCCAGCCCCACTCATGACATGTCTACCATGACATGCCTACCAGAGAACTTTGGCTAAGGAAAAAAAGAGGGGAGGGGATGACAGGAAACATGTCCAGGGAACCGTGTGGGCCAATGAGGAAGAGGCAGGTGATGTCAGCACGGGGAGGTACACCTTGGGGTTGAATTTCAGGTGCAGTGGGTGATGAGATGCATGCTGCCAGTGGGCGGTTGTCTTATGTAGATAGACATAAAAATGGTGTGAGCCAGGTTATCAAGGCAGGGTTGCTGCATGCCATGACATGCATACCTGCCATATCCAGCTTTCTCCTTTCTCTGGTCCCTCCTTTCATCTCCCTTCCCTCTATAAAACTCATTCTTTTAGTGTATGCGATGTATTTTTACACCACCCCTTACCCAAAGTTCCCAGAACAGTTCATCAATCAACATTTTAAACCACACAATACAGTAACACAACATTTTATAGAAATCTTAATTAAAAAACACACATAAAACCAAAGTTTAAAAAAAACAACAAGAAATAAAAATCCAGCAGCAGCCCAAAAATCTAAAAATGCAGACACAAGATTTTTTTTTGAATGGGAGGATTTAAAAGCCTGGGAAATTAAGATAAAGGTCTTCTCCTGGCACGATGCACTCCCTGCACAGGCTGCAAGCCAGCCTGCCTGGGGAAGGGATCTCTCATGCAGCATACTAAGCTACTAAGCAGTCCTTCCTCTCAGTGGGCACCTGCCTCCCATCATTCAGCGAAAGCAGCTGGACAAGCTCTTCTGAAGATGATCTTAGGACCCCAGCAAGTTTGCAGGGCAGATGATCCTGCAGCCCCCCTTTATCTTTCGATTACCATCACCCTTTCTGCAGGTCTCTGCTTCTCAGAACCTGCAATCGTACCTCCTCTTTGCGTCAGTTCCTGGATCAGCCTGTCTCCCAGCCTACTTGTAGGGCAAATTGTTTCTGGCTTGTAAGTTTAGAAAAAGGAATGACTAAAGATGACTGGAAGGAAGTTGATAGCAAATCTTTTTTCACACATACAACATGGCCATGGAATTGACTTGGGGAGGGATTCAGGACAAAGCTAAGGAAGTACCTTTCTACACAATGCATCTTTAACTTGTGTACTTCAGTACTCTGACAAATGTTTATGACCCTTGGTTCAGGTAATTAAAAAAAAAGGATTGTTTCAATTCATTCTGACTGATAAGCTAATAAGAGCCTCTATGATTAGAAATATGGTGCCTCTGAAACCAAGTAGCAAACAACAGGAAATGCATCTTATATCATGCTTTGCCTTTCACTTCTCCCTGGAACTTGTCTGCTTTAAGTTTAGGCATTGTAGATTGGATCTCATGTTTGGAGCCAAAAGGTTTGGAGGCAATGTTTCCGCCATTCACAGAATCATAAAATCATAGAATAGTAGAGCTGGAAGGGGCCATGAAGCCATTTAGTCCAACCCCCTGCTGCTGCAGGACACCGATTTACACCATCCCACTCGGATGGCTGTCCGGTTTCTTTCTGAATGTCTCTAGTGCGGGAGAGCCCACCACCTCTCTAGGCAGCTGGTTCCACTGTCATATTACTCTGACAGTGAGGAAGCTTTTCCTGAATCTGGGTTGTCGCAACTTGAATTAATTATTCTGTGTCCTACACTCTGGCATTAGCAAGTAGAGATCTTGACAGTCCTCTTTGTGACAGCCTTTGAGGTACTTACAGAGGGATATCATGTTCCCCCTCAGTCTTCTCTTCTCAAGGCTGAACATGCCCAGTTCTTTCAGTATGTTCTCATAGGGCAGTGTTTCCAAATCCTGGATCATTTTTGTTGCCCTCCGCTGGACCCTGTCTAATTTACCTACATCTTTCTTAAATCTTGGTGCCCAGAACTGGACACAGTATTCACTCATTCAGATGACAGAGTGATTATAGACCAAACTGCATGAAATAAGAAATGTGTGTTTGGATTTGGTTTTAAACATCAGGACTGCAATGCAAGGAAAGGAGACACTATTTTACACAGGCACACACACAATCTCCTACCCTGCAAAATCCCATCTGTCCTGAATAAATGCACAGGGGTGCCCAAATATGTTGCCAAGGATTCTTCAGGGCTGTCCTGGATTTGGGTTTGCTGCAATCAATAGTAGAAACAAAAAGAGTAGAATTTTCTGTCGGTTCTCACCTAGTTAATGGGTGCAGCATTGCCCATGGCAGTGGGCATGGAAGCCAGTGATAGTATCTAATTTCCGTGTTATTATTACATGATGTCCTCGCACTAGTCTACATGCTTCTCCTAAATTTCTGCAATTAGGTTGCTGCAGCCAAGTCTTTGACCCTCCACCCCCCTTATTACAAAGAACATGGCCACACTTTCTCATTTCCATTGGCATGCAATGCTGGCCTCCAAAAGACAGGGTAACAACCCATGCAAAGCCATTACAGAAACCTAGGCGAGGCAGAGATTTCATCTGCAGACATTCTTGCAACTGTGGCAGCCCATCTGATAACAGAATAGCCCTATATTAATTCTGCAATTTAGAGAAAATCAGTGTCTGATAACTCATCTTTCTCACAAGCTCATCATGCCCTGGGCTTCCATGATGTCATGCCCTATGATACTGCTGATACATGCAGCAGTTTATTCCCTGTAGCTCCAAATTAGCTATCCAGAAGATGGAGCTGCTGCTTTCCACTTCCTTTGCACCCATGTAGTCATTTGTTTGTCATTAGTCATTTCCCCATCTCTGCTGGGACACTGCTAGGTGAGTCAGGATACTCTGACTTGTGCTCTAATACTTCAGTACTTGTCTTATTTATTTATTCTATTTCTATCCTGCCTTTTTTCTTACAAAGAACGCAGAACAACTTACATAATTCTCCTCCTTCTCCTCTCAATCTTATCTCCACAACCACAATCCCGTGAGGTAGGTTAGGCTAAGAGTCTATGACTGGCCTAAAGTCACTCATTTGGATTCCTGGCTGATGGGACTAGAACCCAGATTTCCTATATCCTGGTGTCATACCTTTAACTCTGTTATGCTTCTGCTTCCATCTTCCAAGCAACCTAAGGAAGGACACAGATCTGTGTGAAAGATACTTTTTATAATTCAAAAACAAGAGATTGACTTTAGTATGTTTCTTCAGTCTAGCAGTTACTGGGACAGTACCTAACCATCCTAGTATCTAGTACAGTCTAATTTGATTGTCTGCTAGCTTCCCTACATTTCATCTTAAGACTGTCCATGAAGGCAGACTCCATCTGCCAGCTTTTCTCCTCCTGCCACCCCAGATGTATTTATCATCCAGCCTCATAAAAAGTTCTGGAGAACTTGGATTCCAAGATGGCATCGGAACAAGATGGATGTGATTAACGGAGTTCGTTTATCACGCTGGTATTATTCGGCAGCGAGTTGTGGGAGACTCATCTAAGCCCTGTCGGGGTGAAGACCGATTGCCTGGGCACGCTTTTGGCTTGATGTGAGATGGCAATCTCATATCTGCTGAGAGCAATTCAGGTACTTCTCAACCGAGTAACACAGGGGGTGTTTCAGCCCCTTCAAGTTCTCGACATCTTAGAAGATTAGCTTAGGATTTTTATTAGCTAGATAAGCATTGGAACTGCCGAGTAAATATTTTTTACTTCTTTTGCAATATTACCCGTGGAAAAGCTGCATTTGTTTATAATTTGGCATTAAGAAAAGAAAAACCGTCCGGATGTTTAGGCGGCGACTGAGATGAGAGAGTGCTGAGGCTTTTGTCCAAGTTGAAGCCGAAGAAAAAGACTTTTTCCTCTAACCTCTCTAAGGGTATAAAATTAGTTTAAATTTTTAAGGTGCAATTACGTGATAGGAGTTCAAAGCTTTGACCGATCATTTTGGATATCTGTTTGGACTTCTGCCAAGATCAACTGGACACTCGCCAGGATATTTTTCACATTGTCGGATGCTTTCTTCTTTAATGTGACGACTGTTTGGGTGAGCATTCCTATTTTCCTTTTGCAATACTACTTGTGGAAAAACTATATCTGTTGTTAATTGGCATAAAAAAAGAGAAAAGGGAGAAAAGAGGAAGGGTATAAGAATCTCCATTTCCTCTCCTGCATTTCTGGGACATCTGCCAAAGTATTTGGCAACTCGCCAACCTTCTGACTGCTAGTGATCTAGAGAAAAGAAAAGTGGAACTGATCTTGGCTGCCACTTTGTGGCTATTGGAATTATTGCAAAGATGGTAGAGCTGAAGAGATTTTTTTTTTGGAAATACAAGAATCTTTAACAATTTTACAAATATCCCAAGAGGTGATGTTGAGACAACAGGAAATCTTCTCAATTGTACAAAAAAAGCACTTTGATAAGCTTGATGCTTCTTTTAAGGAGATGCTGATTGATGTAGAATCCAAAACTGAACAGAATATACAAGAAATGCAACAAGTATATGAAAAATTTGAAACTGTGGATAAAAAGAAACAAATCTGGCCACTAAAGGAAGGAATATTTTTTTGAAGGATGGATGGATCCTGAATTAACTAAAATTTATTCTGAGGAAGAAGAAACAGTGAAAGTTGATTTGCAGCAAAAAACACGGCCATTGGGAATAAATATCGACCTACAACAAATGCTACAACCTCTGAAGATAAAGCAAGAAATAGTGAAGATTGAAATACAGACTTTGAAGTGGGTTGATTTTCAACAAATAACGCCAAGGGGAGAAAGATGGGCTGGAGATGTAAAGTTTAAAAATATTGATTTTCAACAAACCCTATTAAAACAAAAGCAGTTTGGAAAAGGTGTAAAAAAGAAAACTCATATCATAGATAATTGTTGTCATTAAATAGATTAGATAAGATGTCCTTAAAGATTCTAAATGGATGTTAGACATGTGAACATAAATTGGGTTAAAAGTCTTTAGTTCTTTTTTAAGCTTGGAACTTTTCTTCTCTTTCACTTTCCTTTTTAGTGACTATTAGGCTGGAATACTAGTAAGCAAAAAATGTATTTGATCATATTTGCAACTATTATAATGAGTTTATCTGTTTAATATTAGAAAAATGAAAAGATCTGGAATTGTGTAGTGTTGGTTAGATTGAAGCTACTATCGAAGAAGAAAGAAGATATTGACTTTTATCAAATTTGGAGAGTCTTTCTTTTAATATTGGTCAAGGAAAATGGGACTCTGTAAGAAATGGATGGACTGATCTTACCGCAGAAGGAGAAAGAAGATAGTGACTTCTATCAAATTTGGAACCTTTTTTTTTTCCTATTGTCTGGAGAAACGGGACTTGGTTTAGATCTAAAAATGTTTTTTTAAGATTCCATAAATGGATCTGAATATGAATACAGAATGTTAAAAGATATGTAGTAAGGGGCTGACTCAGTAGTTCCGATGTTTGTGATGATTGATGTTTTTAGTACTGTTTTAAAATGTAATAAAAAAGTACTGCAAAAAAAAAAAAGTTCTGGAGAACTTGAAACGCTTTGGTTGACCTAATAAAGGCATTGCCCTAATGTGGATTTTGGGATTGTTTCCCCAGTGGAACCAGGCTGTGCCTTGGCTAATGTACTCACTTATCTTCTCCCTGCCTTTGCCCTTGTACCCATCTTGCCTCCATTTCCTACAGATGGCAATATTCATGATGACCCAGGTATTCATGGAATATGCCCCTTGAAAGATAGCTAAGGCTACTTGCACAGAGCAGGAAAAAAAAGCAAATTTGCTTTGAGACATCTATCTAATTTACAGTCAACCTGTACTATCTTGTGATTCTTCCTCTTCATTGTTAGTATTAAACTATGTAAGGGTGGTTTAGCAGGAGACGTTTCTGCAGGAAATGGTTCCAAAATATATGAAGCCAGTAACTAAATTAAGTCTGAACCTAGATGCTACAGGAAGAGCAAGGCTGCCACCAAATCAAGAAACCCATTTCTTCTCTTCCGCTGGTTATGCTAAAGAAAGGCTCATTGTGAGACTTCATCACACTACACATTTTCCTCACTCATGACAGCAGCAGCTTAATAATGCAGAGCAAAAGTGAGTTAATTTGCAGTGTGATGGCATCAAATCACACACTAGCTGGGTTTGTCTGTCATGAGAAGCCATGGGAATTTCTTACCCTTGCTCATCTTTCATGTCCTCTGGACTCAGCTGTGGTATTATTGGGTGGTAACTTTGGTTTCCTGAAAAAATAGAGAGACTCAATGGTCTGTTAGGTTTCCATGTTTCACTGCAGCTTCTCTGGTCACCCAGACTCAGAATTTCTATTTTGCCATTGTTGGCATGAAAACACCATGGAGTTCCATGGAAAGAGTGTCTGTGGAAGTGGCCATACTTTCTCTACTAGCCTCAGCTCCCTAGCAACACATGAATCATCATTTGCTTTATTCCTATTGGTCCAGTAATGTGCTTGTCCCCCTGTTAACTTTAAAAAATGGGAAGAAAGTGAGTGAATACTTGGAGTGAGAAGGGAGAAATGCAGCAGGAGTCTTCATTAGAATTTAATAAAAATTCCTTTGTATGTTGGAGGAATTAGAAAGTGTTTCAGACATAGGGAAGTGGGGAGAGAAAGAACCTGCCTCAAAACTTCAGCAGGTCAATCAGGAAGAGACAGTTGAGGTCTATGGAGACCAATAGAGAAAGGAAGGAGATTTTGCTCATGGTGAGAGCGGGAGGACAGAAGCTGTGTTGCTCAGGAAATCTTGTGATCACCTCACTTATAAGTTTGGGCAAAAATCTGCACACCATGCAAACAGCTCAGGGTTGTTTGTTGTGATGTATGAACTCAGTCATGGAATGCTGGAAAAGAATGAGGTGAGGGGTTGCTGTTTTCAGGCACATCAGCTTATAACACCTAGTTCCAATCTGTATAAATAGAAAAGAAACTTTGCAGCATTCATCAAAAGGGAAATATGAGTTGGATCCAGTCTTAGTCATACTTAGAGTAGGCTGCAGTGTTAAGCCATGGGCCATATTCAACACACCTGGAGTCTCAATTCTACCTTCCCCAAATGGCCACACCTCCTTCCTCCAGCCTCATCCACTCCCCACAGCCACAAGTTGATTGTGGTTTAGAAACATAGAAACAGAAGAGCGAGTCAGAAGGGGCCTCCCAGGCCATCTAGTCTGAACCCCAGCTCCAGCCGGCTCCGCTCACGACATGCCTACCATGTGCATGTCCAGCCTATCTCTGAACACCCTCACCGATGGGGCCTCAACGACCTCTCGTGGAAGCCCATTCCACACTCTCAGGGTCCTAAGTGTCAGGAAGTGCTTCCTGGCATCCAAGCTGAACTTGGTTCCTTGAGCTTGGCTTCCTTGGAGCGCATCCTGCCTTCCTCTGCAGGGCAGAAAAGGTCTCTACCCACCTCCATGTGATTCCTCCTCATGTACCTATATGTTGCCAACAGATCCCCTTGGAGTCTCCTCTTCTCCAGGCTGAAAAGACCAAGTTCCCTCAGTCTCATCCCATATGGCATTCCCTGCAATCTGGCTATCATCCTTGTGGCCCTACGCTGCACTGACTCTAACCTGGCTATATCCTTCCTGTGATGTGGAGCCCAGAACTGAACACAATACTCCAGTTGTGGGTGCACCAGAGTCGTACAGAGTGGTAGTAATACCTCTCTTGATCTAGAAGCCACACTTCTGGCTATGCAACATATCCCTGCCTTGATGTGATTTTACCAAATTCTACAAAATTGATATATTTCTCCTAAGGCTTAGTAACTGGCAGTGAAAGGTTAAAATATGGAGGTACTTTTGGTCTTCTGACCTGGCCCATTATTTTTGGCTCCACCCTCTTTTGTCTTCAGCCCCACCCTGTATTGTAACGTGGCCCCTAAGAGCTTCTCGTCTGGAGCCACTCAACGCTCCTGGGTTCCATCCATTGAACACATGGATTAAATGGTTCCATTCATTGAATCATGACTAACCTGCTGTTTTCATTGGGTTTGCTCTAAGCATGATGGAATCTGGATCCATCCTATTTGTTATTGTTTTTCTCCATAAAGACACAATAGCTTGATAAACCAGATCAAGGGTCTGATCCAACAATCTTTTCCTACAGTTGCCAGCCAGATGCTTCCGGGGATCTTACAAGTATTTCAGAAAATATGAAAACTCCCATGTTTGGCTCCCATCATGATGAACATTTATTTTTCAGGTCCCAGAATTTCCCCACAGTCCTTTCCTTTCAAGAACAATGCCTTGATAACTCTCAATGTGTTGCAAGAATGTCAAGCACTGCTTGGGTCTTAACATTTTAAGTATCTGTAGCTTTACAGATCGTAGAGGTGTTATTCTATAGCCACCATCACACCTGGAGTATGCTGAGTCTTCATTTATGTAAACAGGTACTGCAGGTTTTTGTAGCCAAAGCCTGCCAAGCCTGTTTGGCCAGCAGTGACAGGAGAGACGAAAGAAAAGTATAACACATCACAAACAATGATGTCTCTGTTGCACCATGTTCAGTGTTTTTTGTCTGTGATTCTGCATCTCTCATCAGGCAATAGATACTGCAGTTTCATGGCTACTATGGCAATATTGTGTTTTCCATTAGGCAAACCTGTGATACAATCTCTAAGCACAACACACTGGGAATGTGGGAACCTGATGTAATCATGTAATTAATTACCAAGCCTTACATTTCCTGGAATTCTGAATTCCTTGTATCCTGACTTCCGTAATTCTCAGTCCTCTGCTTTGAAGTGAGAGGTGGAAAAAATGTATCAGGGACAGCTTAAAAATGCAGCAGGTTATAATGTTTATCTGCAGCAGAAATTCTAAACTGAGTAGAATCACAGAAATAGTTCTGTTGTTGCCTAACATCAAACAAGCAAACTTATTCAGCACAACCCTCATACTTTCAGTGGTAGCTGAACTACTTAATGAAATGCAGCTGCTTCAAATATCCCTTTGTTATTAAGATGACATTATTTCTAACATTACTCACTCGGTAGGTGAATGGGGTGGACCTCTTGAGACCATTTGGTCCTTATACTGTGGTGAATTGGAAAATATTTTACAGACAAAAGCAGACAAAAGCTGCTTTTCATGTTTGTTCCTCGTAATTCTATAAAACTAGTTTTACAGGCACTTTGGATAGAAGAACAATGGGGAGTGAGCGGTATCATATGCTATGTTCTGCTCTAGTCTGTGCACATTCATTTAAAGGTCCAGAGGCAGCCTGTCCTCATATAAACGTGCATGTGCAAGGACCTGTCTGTGCAATCTGGAAAAAGCATCACAAATATCAGTAATAGATTGTGCAATAAACATAGAAACAGAGTCAGAAGGAGCCTCCTGGGCCATCTAGTCTGACCCCTGGCTCCAGCCAGCTCTGCTCATGACATGCCCTCCATGTGCATGTCTAGCCTATCTTTGAACACCCTCACCGATGGGGCCTCAACCACCTTCTGTGGAAGCCCATTCCATACTGTCGGGGTCCTGTTGGTCTAGATACTCTTAAAGAGATCCAGGCTCTGGAGCACCTGTGGGATCATTTGCCAAACTCAGGGTGGACAGAGGGTAGATTTCCAGATGTTCTGGATTTCCAGAAGACCCTGCCAGCAGGTCAGGAATTCTGGGAATTGAAGTTCAAAACATCTAGAGATCTACTTTCTGCCCACCTCCAGCTTAGGTTCATACAAAGATACTTTTTCCAGACCTGAGCATGGACTTGAACATAAGGTATTGTTGTAGTCAATATGTTGCAGTGCGAGTCTTAGAGTCCCCAAATATTTTCAATATTGCATACTTTTGAAAAATGTGTGTGAAAATATTTGTTCTTTAAAATGCTTACAAAGATACTTAAATCAGTGAAAGAAATGTGTGTAATTGATGTATAGACTTGGGAAAATGTGCATGAAAAAGTGCATGAACCAAGCTTGCAACCGGATACAGACACAGCTTAGAACTAGGTTTGAGCTGGAAATGGCTATACTGGTTGGGAATGATGAGAACTGAAGTCCAACATCAGATGGCACCAGGTTTTCTAACACTTACTGGCATGCCTCTGCTAATGTACTAGCAGTAAGATTTCCCGCTTATATTTTCGTATTTTGGGCCTTTGGTTCCATCTCCCACTGAACAAACCTCTGAAAACCATTCTGAAATAGAGGTCAGCACTTTGGCTGAAAGAATAATGGCTTTAGTGGAATGGCAGGGGATGTTAAGGAATGTGTGTTCTTCCATTAAAGTACCCCCCCCAAATGGCTTACAATAACTAATTACTTCAAGCTATAATATTATTTCCTTGAACTAATTTAATCTTGAGTTGTGCGTTGTGCCATTTTGCCATTTGGGCCATGGCACATCCAATATGGATAAGCATTTTCTCAGAACTTAAAATTCCGTAACTCTTGTCCTGCTGGAACTGTGGATAGACAATTGTCCAACAATATCCCTTTTTGCTTTAGGGTCGGGGAGGGTTGGGGTTCAGTCCAGAATTGAACCCAGATGATTAGGAATCAAAGCTACAAAGCTAGTTAACATCATGCCCATTCCACGGCAACTTTGTAGCAAGCATATTTCAGAAAACATTGCTGCAGAGGAGCTTCAAACATACCTTGATTTAAGAACCCATTTCTCTCCCAGAAAGCATGTCCCATCCCAAAATGCCACAGCTGAAGCTTTAAGACTACCACAGAAGCACAGAATAGATGGAACAGATTCACTGCCTACTTGATTAAAGGAAACTGTCTCCAGGAGCCTGCCTGGTTGCCACAGCACCAAGAAGGCACCTTTGTATCAGGTAATGCAAAGCCCCTGTGAGGAAAATGGTTCAGTCCTGAAAGAGCCCCACATCACAATCCAATCTGCTCTGTATAGCTAGGTGAATGTAAATTAATTGAGGAGCAAAAGAATTCCCTGCACTTTCAGCCTAGTTGCCAGAACCAAAGCATGGCTGCCTTCGTTTTCATCCATCCTGCGTCCAGCCTCTGAGTCACTGGATGCTTTATTCCCTTTGTTTTGAGCCATGCAATGTCTTTGAGAAAAAAAAAAAGCAGTCTCTCCTTCACTTCTTCTTAGCTCTGTGAATAACCCGGGGTCCAGTTGGCTTTCATACCACTGGCACGACTCTTTCTTGCACCATTTTCAGCTCTTCTTGGAAGCCAGTCTCAGTTTTCCTGGGCCAGCATCTCTCCTTGTGCTTTTCTGTGGTCAACAGAAAATGAGCCATCAGGCCATGATGTTGCTGCACACAGAGAGATGTTTATCTGGTGTCTTTGGAGGACAAGCTTGACCAAACCTGCAAAATGCCCATTGAGTCCTAAGGTTCCATAGGTGCAGTTTGACCTGCAAAGCCATGAAATTCAGCCTCCCTGTTTGCTGTCAGATTTGAGTTCAAGGGATGCCATCAAGAAGTGTGCTTAAGCTTTTGGAAAGCCGTGAGCAAAAGGTGTCAAGCTGAATATGTAAGATCTGTGTGGTATTAGGAAAGCTGAGGAGGAGCCCCACTGGGAAGGCCTTCAGTTCAGATCTTTTTGATGAAACTGTGTGTCTGGGAAGGGCTGATGTGAAGGATGGGCATGCTGGGTACTTGCCAAGAGCCCACATTCCAGGAGGCACCCACTGCCAATAGCCCTCTAGAAGTGCTTTTCCCCTTCATCTGTGCAAATCCCTTTCTTGCTCTGGTCCAGACCCATGGGAGTGGTGGTATCTGAGATACAGATCAGCACTAGCACCATCTATATGTTGTTTCATTTCTATAATGCCCAACAACCATATTTCTCTGGGCAGTTCAGAAAAAGGAATAAAGTCACTGCCTAGTTGCTCACTGGCTTGGATATTGGTGGTGAGATGGGAGATTTGCTGAGGGAGGGGGCCCATTGGGGGTGCCTTGCTTGAGCACCCTCAAACACCTGGAGGAGCGCTGGCTCGCCTAAGAATAGCATAGTCCCTGTCTAATTTCTGTGTGAGTGGGGATGTGTGGCAGCAGCACAGAATCAATGTTGCAGGGACATGATCCAGATCATTGGGCTTATAGCAACACTCGTACATACTCAGCCACAGGTAGCTGAATACAGAGGAACTGGCAACATGGTGCAGCCACGAGAAATGTACTGACTCCCACAACTCCTGGATTTCTCTGCTTTGCCCATGTGCAAAGCCACCAGCATGAGCACAGCAATGGGAGGTTTTCCCACTGCCTGGGGGCTACACAGCAGCCTGCTCTTTTCTGTGTCCTGCAAGGGGGAAAATCCAGTGGAGCATTACTGCCCAACCCACTTCTCTAGATCCTGTTGCTTTAGCGGCTGCCATCACTTGAACAACAGCACTTTAGCGTTTCTGGGGCTTCCTGAATCAACAAGAAATGCCAGTTCCTGGAAGGAGGCAGGTTGGTCTGCTGCCTTCCAAAATCAAGTGTTTTAGCTTGTTTTGGGGCTTCCCCTAGGAAGTCCTAAATCTCTCTCGAGTGAGCAGTAGGTTCTGCTTACTCACGGGGATTGGGACACACTGCTTGCCAAAGGG
This sequence comes from Varanus komodoensis, assembly GCF_004798865.1. Classification (NCBI taxonomy): domain Eukaryota; kingdom Metazoa; phylum Chordata; class Lepidosauria; order Squamata; family Varanidae; genus Varanus; species Varanus komodoensis. The sequence continues at coordinate 3,581,363 of NW_025335761.1, forward strand.
AATAGGTGGGATGGATGACAGGATTCAGCCAGTTAGTCATGCTTGGTCCTGCATGTTCTGCTCCATGCCCAGTTTTCCTTGGTTTTCTGCTCCCCTCGGCTAGGCTTTCAATCAGCATTCTTCACCCAGTCTGCATGCTTTGTTCTTGCTGAGCTGGTTTGACTCGCCACTCTTAGCATATCTCCCCTTATTCTGTAAACACGGGGTTCCCCCAGGCTTGCTGCCAGCACCTTCTTTTGCAGAGATGGTTCAGTTTTGGCAACAGCAGAGTCCACTTTCAGAGAATTAGTTCACTATGGAATGATTGATTATACAAAAAACAAAACAAAACATATTTTCCACAACACTGAACCACCACAAACATCTAGGATTAGGGTAAGGGCTTCTGGACTAGCAAGTGTGGATTCAGAAAGCACTGGCCCTTCTCATTTTAGGGTAAACTGGAGCAGCATCTCCCTCCTGCCCCATAGCTATATATTTCTTACTTTATTGCCTTTGCAAAATCCCATCTTTTAACTTATTCAGGTCTGCAACATTAAAAGGCAAGTGGGATATCGCTAGATTCCTTATAATGGGCAGAAGGAACAAGAGAGGAAGCGGGAGAGGGAGGGGTTTGGGAATTATTCTGAGAGATCCTGCTTGCATTCTTCATAAATAAATCAATTTCTAAAATGATTGATTTTATGAAGAAGTAGTGAAGAATTAACTACTTCTTCAGATGATCTATTACATTTGAGCAAAGGTCAAAGTGACATTACAGAGCACAAGAGAATGGATGTTATTGTCATTATTTAAGAATGCACCCAAACACACA
>NW_025335761.1:3582276-3733039 GCF_004798865.1 Varanus komodoensis
TGTGTGTGTATTAGTAAGCAGGACATTGAAAAGCAAGTAGTTCATCCATTAAGTTGAAATAACTGCCTAGATGATGTGATCTGTATTTTGTGCCCCCTTCTGAAAAGTCTATTTCATTTGAAAATACTATTTGAAAGAGTGCAGTCAGCAGTACCAAATGCCCAGAAGAGTGAGGTCACACCCTGCCTACATATGGTTACTTTCCTCCACTATAAAGACCATGTAATTCTTTATGTTTTTAGGTGTGTACTTGTGGGTTGTTGTTGTTGTTCTTATAATGTACACCTAATCAGTGTAAAGCGTAAATGTGGCAAAGATGCAGCTACTCACCAGAAAACTGAGGCAAAGTACAGCTCCATGTTAAGTGCACATTCAGAGAAGTTAAGACCAACTGGGTAGGACTTCTAAATAATCCTGCTTTTGGACATTTCTGGGGCAGCATCACGTGAAAGAGCCTTCTCTGTGGTAGCCCCAGGATTTTGCAATCCCCTCCACCAGAGGTGCATCTGATACCTTCATCATGCATATTTGTCTGCAAGCCAAGGTGTTTTGTCTTCAGTTGGGTCTTTGGAAGTGGATGAAGATATGAAATCATAGTGCTTTCCCCTGTAGTGAAATTGTTTATTATATTTTGCATTATGAGGTGAGCTGAGCTTTACTTTGTTATTATGAGCTGCTTTGCCTTGTTTTGCTGTAATGGAAGCTACCTGAAAAAGGAGCAAACAAACAAATAAACAATGCAAACAAACTATAAATCCAAGCAAGCAAGCAAGCAAGCAAACAAAAAACAAACAATGTTACAGCAGAGATCCACATCACAACTTGTTTAATACCATGCTGTGTTTCTCTGCATGTGCAGACTGGATGAGAAGTACAGCATAGGGGAAGAGGCTTTCATCTTGGCTTGTTTTCTTATTCAGAAACCACTCCATGGCCTGCCAGCCCAAACTGGAGGGGAAAAGGTGCAGCTATTGCTGTGCTTGTCCCTACACACTGTGAATAACAGAAGCTTCCAGGGTGATTTTGAGCAGAGAAATAGCATTGAGTGAAAACCTCCCACAGCACTGTAACCTTGTGACCAATCCAGGCTCTGCATTATTAAAAGTCTTAGGACCGCAGTCCTATGGCTCCTGGACTACATCCAGAGGGCCATAGGATTCTTCAGAGTCCCAGCTCTTACACTGGAAAATCCCACTTCAGAACTGGTGGAACTCTGTGTTTAAAGGGCCTTCCCTTGCCTCATTGCTGGTGCAGAAAAAAGCAGGCCACTGATTCTTCAAAGATGCAAAAGCAACCTTGAAGAAAGGATTTAGTGGGTGTCCCAGGGAGCAGTGAGGAAAGGAGATTGGTGCCATCAAGTTAGGATGCATCCTGGTGCTGCCTCAGCCCCTTCCCTTCCCTTCCCTTCCCTTCCCTTCCCTTCCCTTCCCTTCCCTTCCCTTCCCAGTCCAATAGTTAGCTGAATATTGCTATGAGGAGTGGATATCTTAGGATGAGTCATCCTTTAGTAACATGTCACTTGACCTTTTCAGATTCGCCTTGCTAAATGGGCAAAAACATTTAGAACATAAAAAACACAAGAGCCTTACTGTCTAGTCTAGAACTCTGTTCACAAGCCAAATGGAACAGAACGTAGGAAGAACTGAACACAACAGCATTTTCATGCTTGCACTCCCCAGAAACGGGAACTAAGAGACATGCTGATGTACAAAGGCTCCAGCCTTTGATACTGGAGATAATACACAGTCATCATGACCAGTGGCCACCAACAGTTTCCCTTCCCTTGTCTAAGCCCTCTTTAAAGCCATCCATGTCAGTGACCAACACGCACAACTATATCCTGTGGACATGTTTTCCATGCCTTCACTGTTTTATCTGTCCTAAATTCCCATCATTCAGTTCCACTGGATGACCCTGTTGCCCTCCCTGAAATGCTGAACACAAGAACAGAATGCTCAGGGAACCACAAGGCTAGGATGAGGCTGGATGAAACTTGTTAAACAAATTGGTATTAGCGTAGGCTACAGCTGCTGCTCTCCATGTATCCACTCACATCCAGCATGGAGATCCATGCTACTGATGAAAATCATCTGCTAAGCTTGCAATTTGCATTGATGTTTTTGTATTTTAGTAATATAAAATGCAAATAATACGCCACGTACAGAAATAAACCAAGCACATTTTCCAATGTGTTACTATTTTCCGTGGGAAACCATGGCTGGAACTGACATTCAGACAAACACAAGTATGTATCACACTGTAAAGGCAAAAGCACATGGAAGACAATTAGATATACTGAATGGAATCTCAATGTGTCTTATGTACCTCATGTTTGGTATTAACCATAAGATAGTCTCCCATATGAAAATTGTCAAAGCAGTCAGTAATGATAGCACAACTGCTCTGTAGCCAGAGGTTGGGTTTAGTTCTTCCAGGTCCTTGATCTTTTGATTCATTACTATACAAATTATACACCGTTGGCTTTCAGCCACATCCAATGGTACTGTCAGGCCTGAAATGGCTTTCTTTGAGCAGATGCTCTTCCATTTTTGAAATGCCTCATGATTCACCAGGGTCACTATTTACTGTGCTTGCTCACTTGTGATTTCTTATCTGAGTGGTGCTCCTTCAAGGACTTGGGTGCCAATAAATCTGTCAACCAAAACAATGCAGGCAGTATTGCGGCTGAGGAAACAATGTGCCTTTTCTTCTGCAGCATCTGACCTATCAAATGTTAGCACTCAGAAAGTCTTTAGAGGTTAGTTAGCACATTGTGAGTAGATATTGAAGGGCAGATATGCAGAACCTTTTATGCCCCAAAGACTACAGCTGGTGTCTGCTGCATCGGGCTGCCCATGTATCCCCCCTCCCCACACACACACACTCACATTCAACTCCCAGACTCTCATCCAACGTACAGCTCACTGGCATGCCTCCTACCCACTGACTTAGTGAAAACCGGCTCCTGCCCATGAGCTCTTGAGAGGGCTTGCAACTGCTTGAATCAGATAAAACTAATACTCCTCCCAGAAACTTTGGTTCTCAAGCCACCCAGCCATCCAGAAATCCTGGCTCCTAGCCCTCTTCCCTCTCTAATCCACTTTGTTGCGGAAGGATCCTGACATCCCACATTCTGTAACCTGAAACTTTTTCAGGGGAAAAGATGGCAGGGGGAAGACAGTCTAGAAAGAAGGTCTATGGCTTCTGCTGTAGAGGCCAGGTCCCTGCAGTACTTAAGGCAGAAACTTTCTAGCATGGCTTCCTAGGATGCTCACGGGATGCTCTTCTATGGCAGGACCCATAAAGTCCATTATGAGTATTTTTGTCCATCACCTCAGTTGTTTCTCAGGCAGGAGGAAGGTGCTAGACAGCTGCCGTGAACTACCACTTTTTAACTTCCCTGAGCTATGGGTCTCACAGACTTCTTGTTTCTCAATTTCCAAACACCTTCTAAAATAGGTTTGCGTCCCATCATGCTCAATCTACCTCATCAGAGGTACATGGCAGCACACTTGGGTCTGATTGGTCATTGTGAGCAAACTGGAGTGGGAATGCAATAGATTTCGTGGGTTAAACAGGGGCAAAGTATGGGACTCTGAGCACACTGAGGCCTCTCACCAGAAACACTGTGTACACAAACCTGCAACTAAGACTATTTCAGAGCTATTTCAAAAAAGCATAGAGTTTGTCTGACAATTACTCAGCCTTGTGTACTCTCATTAGAGTGAACTGAACAAGTTGCTTCTACAAATTAAGAATCATAGTTTTATTTAAAATGTATGCTCCTGTATTAAATAAACGTCAAGCAGTTTGTGGAAGTATACATAAAATATATAACACAATGAAAAAACACAGTATAACAGTGTCTCCATGTAACTCTCAGTCACAGAATAGAGAAAGTTATTAGTCTGTCAAATGTTTATCCCATGGTACTTTTGTTTACTTCCCTGAGTTGAATGCATTTTTTTTTTAAACTGAAGATGTTTTCCACTTTACACCTTTCAAGTTTTGATCTTCACCTGAATGCTAAAACTGCCCATTGACTGGAAGCTTTCTGAAGTGATTGTATCGGCATGTCATGAGTGGAGCTGGCTGAATCCGTGGTTCAGACTAGATGGCTCGGGAGATCCCTTCTGACTTACTCTGTTTCTCTGTCTCTATGTATGTTTTGAACTCAAGCAATGGCAATGAGCAAAGAGCACAAAGATTTATGTGGTGGATGAATAACTGGAAATGCAAGGTGATCAGACAAGGCAGCTGCTTGTGGCAAAGTCTCAACCTGCTCATTTCTAGCCATTTGGATGTTCATTTTGAAGTAAGGCAGCAGTGGGAAACACAGTACTATCATATTCCATCCTATCTGAATGGACAACAACTCTTGTGATCCCTAGCCAGGACGCAGCTGGGCTGCTGGATGCCAATGATGGGGGATGTAGTCAGACACATCCAGTGGTCAGCAGCCTTGGGGAAGACTGCTTTATAGTTTCTGAAGCACTTCTTGATTTGATATCTCTACTACTAACAATCCCTAAGACAGCTTACATCATAAAGAACATATCATTCTTTTGGCACTACTTTCATCTGTGCCAAGCCTGGCATTACCCTGGATAACATATTACTCTCGTCTCTCTCATAACCTAGTCCTCATTGAGTTGTTGCAGCTGTGTCCACTGACTTTTTGTCCCACTCATTCTCTGAGTGCTGACAACTGGGTGATTTGTTGCTTAGCTGCACTCTCTTTATCCGCACGCAGAACTATACCATCCTTTCATTGTCCAAGGGCAGTCAGGGAGTAGCTAGACTCTAGAGAGTGGTGCAGATGGTTAATGTTAGACTTTGGAGCCAAGGGTCTCCCCTCTTTTGATAGTATGGAAATGCATAGTGCTTCATGTATTTTAAAATATGGCAAGCCAGACCTGCCACGTTGGTTGATGTCATCAGGAATGAGACAAAATAGCTTGGAATTGCACTTGGAATAAATAAGCGATGCTGTTTTCTGGAGTCGAAGCATGGGCATAACTTACTTTAACAAGCCCAGTTCCGAACTGAGCTGTAGTGGCAGGTTTCCCCATCACTAGATGCACTGGGCATCCAAGTCAGTGCTCCACTACTTGGGATAAGAGGGATAAAAGGGCAGGACAGACTGGGAATGATGGTGATGGCATAAAATTATTTGGCACAGCATTATGTAAACAATCAATCAATTTTAAAATTCATATGCTGCTGAATAACCCAAAAGAGCTTTCAACATGGCAGTGAATGGTGATGACATTTTTCCTGCTGCATGCAGGCATTCAGGAACAACAACTGCTCCAATAATCTTGACCCAAATGTGTGCATGGTTACTTTTAAAGAAATGTATGTGGGAAATGGTGCATCGCCTGTGCCTGGCTTCATTGGCTGCCTGTGCATATGGCTTGCTCACTTCAGGCCAGAAATGGGCACATTAGTGAAGGGCAGGTGGCAGTTGTGGAAGTCTACATGCAAAGCTAGAGCTGGGTTCAAACAGGAAAAGCTGGACTGGAGCAGCAGGTTCTGTCCTGCTGGCCAGGCAAAGACCATTTCCTAATATTTATGTCATGCCTGTGCACTACAGACTTTAGCTGTCACACTGACTGTGTTTGTACTTCACGATAAACCACAATGAGTTGTGAGCCTCCTTACTCTCAGGATAGCTTACTGTGATGTGCAAACTGGGACTGAATGGTTCAATGTGGCACTTTAACATGAGCAAGCCACCCTGAGAATCCATGACAACAACCTCTGAAAGGTTGTTCAGAGAGGCTTGTTGTGATATCCAAGCCTGGTAGCATTGTTTGCCTCAAGTGGCCAGAGATCTCCCTGACAAGAGTAACCAAAACCCCTCTTTCACTCCTTGTAATCTCACCAGTGCCACCTCTAGCCTCCCTCCTCTGTTGCTGGTGATGTCTGCCCCTCCACTAATGATAAAATAGGACTTTGGGAAAACCAACTAAGTAAGCCCCCAAAACTAAAAGGGATAGCAACTAGCTGGAGTGGAGCGCTGAGGAAGGTTCCCACCACAAGGAAGAAAATATGAGATGTGTTGCCATGCAGAAGACACGAGGATATGAGCAGGGAGTGGGCTGGAGGGTCTGAGGGTGTAAGTAGCCATGCCAAGCCACAGTGTACCCAATTATCATCAAGAGTTACACAGGTTGTTCAGTGAGCAAAAAACCCACTATGGCTTATTCCTATAGCGTGCAAACCAACCTGCTGGTTGTGGATCACAGGGACCAGTGTACACTGTCTTTCTCATCTGCACTTGAAGAGATGTCAGAAGCATCAAAACACACAGTAGGCAGATTTGCAAGACATGCTAAGTCATCCGGCGAAGAAGCTATGCTGGGTTGGTTGCTGAATAGCATACATTGCCTAATCTTGGAAGCTAAGCAGGATCAGGCCATCCTAGATGGGTGACTTAAATCTTGTGATTCACCCAGAGAGATTTGGTTACGGGCGGTACAGAAAGGTAATACAGTGTAATAGTAATAATTGCTTCCAACAAATGATTGGGCATGAGGTGACTTGGCATGGCTCACTGTCCTCCTTCTTTCCCCTTGGTTCCCCAAGCCAGCATCCTTCATGCCAAAAGCACCATTACTAAAGGGAAAAAAACATGGGTGTACTAAACAGGGACTGGAGTCAAGATATCCCCCTTAGCAATGCAACCCTCTTTATTTCAGGTGTTGACCTGACAGTTCTTACTTACTTACTTATTTACTTATTTATTTAAAACATTTCTATGCCACCCCCATTGCAACAAAGCCTCGGGGTGGCTCACAACATCCAAAATAAACATAAAAATACAATCAATAATTTAAAAACTGGTACCATCACGGCTATATATATTAAAATCTATAAATACAATAAAAATACATTAACAGTTAAAATAACTTTTAAATAAAAAAGGTCTTCGCCTGGCGCTGAAAAGCAAATAATGACGGCGCCAGGCGGACCTCTCTGGGGAGCACATTCCATAGGTGGGGCGTCACCACAGAAAAGGCCCTCCTCCGGGTACTCACCCTCCTAATATAATTCATGGAGGGTTCCCGGAGAAGGGCATCAGCTGCCGATCGTAGGGGGCGGGAGGGCATATATGGACGCAGACGTTCCTTTAGATAACCAGGTCTCAAGCCGTTAAGGGCTTTATCGGTCATAACCAACACCTTGAATTGGGCCCAGACTTCAATAGGGAGCCAGTGAAACTGACAGAGAACTGGGGTTATATGAGAACAAAGCCCAGTCCCCATCAGCAACCTGGCAGCTCTATTTTGCACCAATTGAAGTATCCGGACCGTCTTCAAGGGTAGCCCCACGTAGAGTGCGTTACAGAAATCTAGTCGGGAAGTTACCAATACGTGGGTCACTGTCGCCAAGCAGTCATTCTCCAGATAGGGACGCAGCTGATGGATCAGCCGAAGCTGAAGGAAGGTGCTCCTTGCCACCGCCGTCATCTGAGCTTCTAGCGACAGCTCAGGGTCGAAGAGCACTCCCAAGCTATGAGCCCTGTCCCTCAGAGGAAGTGCAACCCCATTTAGGACAAGGCCCAAGTCCCCCACCCCGAAGCCCGAACCACCCACCAACAGGACCTCCATCTTGTCTGGATTGAGCTTCAGTTTATTGGCCCTCATCCAGCCCATTACCTCGGCCAGGCACCGGTTCAGCACAGCCACTGCCTCACCTGGATTGGTAGAGAACGAGAGGTAGAGCTGGGTATCATCAGCATACTGATGACGCCGCAGCCCACACCTCCTGATGACCTCTCCCAGCGGTTTCATGTAGATATTAAATAGCAAGAGGGACAAAATGGACCCCTGTGGCACTCCATGGCATAACTGCCATTGCGCAGAGCCATAGTCCCCCAGCACCACCTTCTGGAATCGGCCATTGAGATAGGAGTGGAACCACCGCAAAACGGTGCCTCTAACTCCCAATCCTGCTAGCCTATCCAGAAGGATACCATGGTCGATGGTATCGAAAGCCGCTGAGAGGTCCAGGAGAACCAACAGGCACACACTCCCCCTGTCTCTCTCCCTGCACAGGTCATCATACAGGGCGACCAAGGCAGATTCAGTACCATACCTGGGTCTGAAGCCGGACTGAAATGGGGCCAGATAATCAGTTTCATCCAAAAGTGCCTGGAGTTGTCCTGCCACCACCTGCTCTAGCACCTTGCCCAGGAACGGAATGTTGGCCACTGGTCTATAATTGGCGGCCACCTCTGGATCCAGGGATGCCTTCTTTAGGACTGGCCGGACTACCGCCTCCTTTAAAGGGGCAGGTACCCAGCCGTCTCTGAAAGAGGCGTTGACCACCTCCAGGATCCAGGTCACAATCCCGTGTTTGGCATTCTTGAATAGCCAAGATGGGCAAGGGTCTAGTAAGCAGGTGGTAGGACGTACTTGTCCAAGCACCTTGTCCACATCATCAGACCGCAACAACTGAAATTCATCCATCAATTGAGGACTCGACGGCGTCATTGGCACCTCCCCAATAGAATCTGATTCAATAGTGGAGTCCAGCTCGTGACGAATCTGAGCAATTTTCTCCCTAAAATGCTTGGCGAAGTCGTCACAGCGGGCCTTCGAGGATGGTACCAGATCTTTCTTTGGGCCCAGATTTACCAGCCCCTGCACCACCCGAAAGAGCTCCGCCAGATGGCATTGTGAGGAGGCAATGGAAGCGGAGAAGAATTTCTTCTTTGCCATCCTCACCGCCACAGCATAGGCCCGATAGTGGGCTCTCAAGTGTGTTCGGTCAGATTCATCCCGTGATCTCCTCCACCTATGCTCTATACGTCTCCCAACCCGCTTCATTGCCCATAATTCAGGTGTGTACCAAGGAGATGAACGGGCTCTGCCAGGTGGGAGAGGACGCTTAGGAGCGATTGTGTCAATAGCCCTGGTCATCTCCCCATTCCATAGTTCAACCAAGGCATTGACAGGAGCACTAGCCTTATCAAGCGGAAAATCCCCCAGAGCCTTCAGGAATCCATCAGGATCCATCTGACTCCGGGGGCGGACCAGCACAATCGGGTCCGCACCTTTACAGAGGGAAAGGCCGCTCTCGAGCTCAAACCTCACAAGGAAGTGATCTGACCATGACAAGGGCGTCAAACATAAGTTCCTCAGCCTCAGATCACCCTCTTCCTGCCCCGTCAAGAAAACCAGGACCAGAGTGTGTCCATGTTCATGGGTCAGGCCACTGACATGTTGAGACAGCCCCATGGCCATCATGGAGGCCATGAAGTCCAGAGCCGCCCCGGTCAGAACCATCTCGGCATGGAGGTTAAAGTCCCCCAGGACCAACATCCTGGGAGTCCTCAACACCAGGTCCGAGACGATCTCCATCAGCTCAGGCAGGGAGTCTGTTGGGCAGAAGGGTGCACGGTACACCAACAGAATCCCCAATCTGTCTCGGTCTCCCAACACCAAGTGGAGGCACTCCAGCCCCGGCCTCGAGAGGACAAGAAGCCCCGAGAGGGAAATAGAAGCTCGATAAAACAGAGCGACCCTCCCCCCTCCCCTCCCCTCCCCTCCAGGAGTGGACGGTGCTGGACCAGGTACCTGGGCTTGCACAGCTGTGAGAGTGACATCTCCCCCCTCCCCCACCCAGATCTCTGTGATACACGCCAGGTCGGCCCTCTCATCCACGATCAAATCGTGGATGAGTGTTGCTTTATTTTGGACTGACCTGGCATTAAGCAACAGCACTGTCAGGCCTGGGGGGCGGTTGACAGGGCTACCTGGAACCCTCCGGCTGGGGGAATAACCAGGAGGAGGAACAGGTGTTAAGCATCTGTCCCTCCTTCTTCTATGCAGACCAGTTAAACCCCCAATGCCATAACGTCCATTGCCCATAACCATCCCAATGATGGCGCCCACGCGCTCCCCAGGTGACAACATACTATACTGTAGCACGAGATGAACCCCTAAAAACAACTAAAACAATTAGTGCCCTTCACATTTCTGATAGTTCCTCAGGTATTTAGTTACTCCAGAAAGGGGAGACGAAAGCTCCCCTTTTGGTGGCTCCTTCTTGGAGTGTACACTGGTGCGCTTACTGCAATTCCCTGACAATTCTAAAAGAACCGCTAAGCAGGTGGCTAATGGAACAGAGAAACAGGGTCATTTTAGACTGTGGTTGAGTCCATGTCAGTCCTGATGGTGCTGGCACCCCATTTGCTCCATCCTGTTCTAAGGATTTTCTAAATTTAAAAAACAATTAAATTTGCATTTTCCCCCTGGAAATGTACACAGATTTTACATCTGGAAAAGAAGCAGGAGGTGAATGTGTTGCATTTCCCTTCCATTTAGTTTGTAGCCATTAAATCTAGCCATAGTGTACAGTCATTTCATTCAAACCTGGTTTGCACAATTACGAGGTCTGTGATAAGCCATGGAGGTTTGTTAACTCTGCATGTGGCAGTCATACACTTGCCAGATTTACATAATTACCTTTCCTGGCATAGATTGCTGTGACATTCAAAACTGACAAGGGTGTTTGCTGAGGTGCTTAACAAATAATCCCAATACATGCCTCTCTCTGGATTTCGAGATCATTTGTTCACTACCCCAAACACCAACCCTCACTGGGTTTAGATGTCTCAACAAACTGCACTGGTGGAAGTAGTTATATAATCTGTCTGGCATGCACAGGGTAGTTAAGAAGTTGGGTAAACTGGCCTGTATAATGGGAGGGCCATAGGATTTTTGGCTGTGTATTAAAAAAAACCCCTCTTTCAGTCAGGGTGGCCACTTGTGCATCACAAAGAGGGAAAAACTGTATCACAAAAAGGGACAAAAAGAGAAAGAAATTTGCATAACATTTGTATCTGTTAATGTGTGGACATAAATGCAAACTACCTACAGGCAGCAGCTTTTATGGTTTTTAATCTTTAAACTGGAACTGGACAGGACAATACTTCAAACAGAGGATTCCTTTAAACAGAGAACAGTGCTTGGTAAAAGAGGGTGCACAGCTATTGTCTTTGAAGCCCCTTCCTTAGATATAACACTTGCAAGAGATCTAGAAGCTGCAGCTAGGAAAGCAGAAGTGCACTTGGTGACCGCCATCCGTTTTAAAGAAAGGGTGACCAAATATAGATTCAAGGAAAAGTCAATATGCACTTGGTTCTGTGTTCATACAAACAACTGTAAATAACAAACCACTCTTTTATTTCTCAGAAATACAATGGAGGATTTAGTAATGTACACTGGTATAGATGCTTATGGCTCACACTTTATTCATCTATCTCCCCGAGGTGTGAATTCAGGCTAGAGCTTTGTTTTTGGGCATCTCCATTCATCTGTATGAGGAGCTTGCTTCTTAAGAATATCCATAGAATGGGAAACATGAAAGACGGTGGAAAGAGCCAAGTGAGAGTTCAGTGTGTGAAGAGAAAATAGGGGCCTATGTATTGTTTCTCTTCCGTAGTGTCACTGTTATTCAGTCTACTACTCTCACATACTGTAACATTCATCATGTATACAATTTACATTTATTTGCTGATCAATATATATGCACAATTATTTGTCTGTAATAGAGTGCATGTGTTTTTATACAGGGCATTCTGCATAAGTGTGAGATCCTTTTGTCCATAGAAGGGGATTCTTCACCCAGAAGAACATTTGACAGAGTACGGTAACCTGCATGTTGCTGCTGCAGCTTCAGATGCCTGGCTTGAAGAACAGTAAAATAAGGAATTTTTGGACTGTGACTAGATAAAAAAAATCAAAGAACTGCTTATACACTATTGGTGCAACTCTACACAGAAATAAGTCCTGGTGCATTTAGTGGAGCTTGGATAGGATTGTTGCTATATGAGAAAAATGATCATTTCTACCCAAACCATTTTAAATACATGCAGATCACTTGTGTATAATTCAAAAAGTACACATTGAAGCATTATAAAACTTTAAAACCAAATAAAAATCCTAACCATAGTCAAAATGTTTGCCAATGCAAGTTTAGTTGTTAATGCCCTCATTAAGGAAAGAGGGAAGTCAGCGATAGGAACCATTTTGATAACTATACCATTTGAGAAAAATCCCCAAACAAACACACAAACGTAGGAGCAGATTCAGTCCACTCACTCATTTATCCATTAGCAAATACTTTGGGTCTCCTATCTCAGTCTGTCTGCTGTAATGTAGCTCTTCGCTTCAGCCTGCTAATCTCTGGCCTCAACGCTGCCATGTGAGGGTGTTGTGGTGGAAACTGATGGGTTGGTGCGTCCACATTGGGGTCTAGCTTGAACTTGGAAGGTGCTATCCACGGTTCTGAATCCTGGGCCCAAATGAGCTTCAGCACCACAGGACACTCCTTCCAAGTTCGTTCTGCAGCCCACTGAGCCACTGACATTCAACTCGCCTGCCTCTTTGACTGCAGCTCTCTTTTCCACCATTTTCATTCAGTCTCCCTCTTGTCTCCCAATCTATTTTCTTTTCTGGATTTTCTCCTTTCTTTCAGAACGTCCACATCTTGGAATCTCCTATGGCATTTCCTTAGGGCCACAAAAGGTTGTGTTCCAGGCATTCCCGCAAGGGGATACACTGGGAAAGCTATGGATACTAACTAGGGCAATGGAAGACTGTGTAAACATGGGTGAAGTTATCTTGATTGTTTTCCTTTTTTCTTTTTTTAGCTTGGGACCCATTTTATGTTAGCTGTCAAGGAAATGAGTGGGAGGGATGGAACTCTGCCTGTTGGGCTTCTCCATGGTTATACTCTGGTACAGGTCTCACCACTTTGTTTAATTTATATTACACTGGCTTAATCAAAAATAGTTTTGCAAGACAGAAAACCAGAAGATGCATATGTAAGGCAACAAATGGTACCTGTTGAATTTCTGCTTGACGGGCAGAAAAATTCAAGCATTCAAAGAGATCAACAAGAAAACAGAACTAAATTCTTATTTAGTAATGAACTTATTTACAATTTACTTTAATACATTTTCATATGTAACTAACTTCAAGTTGCCCATTTATGTATGAGAATTTCATTTCTGTTCAGTGATTATGCAGACATATCCCATGCTGAATCTTGAACATAAGCAGGAGTTTTTTCTTGAAAAATGGTCACAAAATCATGAATTTGCTATTGCATTTGAAACCCCCCCACACACACATTTTTAAAGAATGTGCACTTTGAAAAGCTTATTTTCTTCAAAATATGTATTTTCATATTTTTATTAATGGGGAAAAGTGCATAGTTTTGAACAACATGCACTGAGATGAAAACTTCTGTTTGAATGAGCCAAAAAAGATGTCCAAAACAGAAATGGAAATTAGCTTGGAAATTAGTTTTGGAGAATTTAAGCAAGTGCAAAACTCACTGGTTCTCCTACTCCTACAGGGGGTCCCTGGGCTCCATGCACCTCTGGCCCTTTTTGCACCCAGACTGTCCCCTGCATCGTGCCACTGAATTTGCCACCAAAATTCAGATTATATGTTGAATTTAAAAGTGAGGAACTTAAAAGGATGATAGGATGGAACTGAAGGTGCTATAAACTATACTCCTATGCATATTATACAGATCTAAGTACTACAGACAGTTCTTATTACCCATGTTTTTTTACTCAAATGTAAGTTGTATTTTATTTAATTACCAGCCTCTATTTGCAACCCACCCCTCCCATTATAAACTCCAGGAAGTGGATTCTGATAAACCTTCCTATTGTATTTCAGCACAAAAATTAATTCAGACTTTTGGCTACTCCTACTCATATTTTGGTTTTCTCAACAGCACTAATTATGGTACTGTTTTGTTTTTAATGGAATACAGAACCAGAACTCTGTGAGTCATCTTTGCTGATCCTAAGCACTCCATTCTCCCATCTGAATGTGGACCTATAAGACAAAGAAAACATGTGGGTGACTGGAGAAGATATCCTAAGTAAAATGCCATTTTAACATGGTGTAATATCAGTACTTACCCAATCTGCTGCCTTCCATATAATTGGGACTTCAGCTCCCTTCAGGCGCAGCTGAAATGACCACTCAGAAATGAAATCCAAAACATATGGAGGACAGTGTGTTGGGAGAGCTGTTTTAAGCTTTTGCCTTAACTCCCGATTTCCAAGCTTTGTGGAGCTTTGATAATTGAACAAGGATTCCAGTTGGCCTCTCTTCTGACATGCCATGAGATTGACTTGGAGCCTTCCTCTTATTCCATGTATCTGTGAGCTGTTATAATTTAATAGATATATCTGGACTCATACAATCCTGAGAAAATTTGTATATTACTGTAGTAGTTTCTCATACACATGGGTCTTCAAACTATGGCCCGTGGGCTGGATCTGGCCTTTTTATCAGTCCCACCATAGCTCACCACACCTGCTTGCTTGCAAGGAGATCATTTAGGACTCGCTCGGAGAAAAGGATCTCCTTGTGAGCAAGCCGGCACCTTGCTGAGAGATCCTTTTCTCTGAGCGAGTCCAAAACAATCTCCTTGTGAGCAAGCCTGCCCGAGGCACTGGACTTGCCTGCACTTGCTTGGACAAAGCGATCTCTGTGCACACATGCCCCTGCCTTTCTGCATGTGTGCCCCTCCACTGCCTGCCCCCCCCCACCACCACCTTGGCGGCCCGTGCCCATTCCTGGCACCTTTCACCTGGCCCCCTATTGAAAAAGTTTGAGGACCCCTGCTCATACAGGTGACTGGGGAACAAGATTCAGTTACATATTCCATGGAGAAACAGAAAACAGACCAAAAAGCACCAGTGGTCTACAACAAATATGAGGGTGTTTGATTTCACTGTGTATGAGGCTCATTTTCTTTTGGTATTTGTTCTGCAGAGGGAGATTGATATGCCTGCCTGATGCTCCAGACTGTCAAGTAGCTGAATGCCAAGTTCAGCTCTTCACTTGCGAATGTGCTGTAACCAAAGCTTTTCATCCCCACCCATCTGCTTCTTTCTGGAGACTAACTTGCATGGCTGTAATGCTTACGTGGAAGTAGAGCAGCAGTTGCTGGATGAGTCATTAGTACTCACTGACCCTTTCCCCATAACGATCATTGCCTGATAAGAAGGTGGAATGAGTCAGTTCAGTCTCAGCATATTAGAATCTCCTACTGAATGTTAACTTCTGCAGCTACCCAACCTCAGCGTAGGTGATTCTGCCATTGAAAGAATTAGGTTAGTGGTCCAATTCTTTGAGTAGGTAGTTATAAATAATCTTTTTAAAGGAAGACTGAAATTGAATCTAATGGGGGCATACAAATGCACAGAACTTTTGAAATGGAGTGCTTTGACATTTCCAGTACAGAAATTGCTGCTTATGGGTTTAGTCCTATCATCCGCTTTGCTGAACACTTGGATGCACTTTCAGGATTAGAACTGGAACAGACATTGCGCAGCCAGACTTTGCCACACTTGTTCAAACTGTCTAGTGCATCCATGTGATCAAAAATAAGAGGAGGGGATTCACACGAGATCACACGAGACTTCTTTTGTGATCCTTCAAATGGCTCTTGACAATCATGGGGATGAAAAGCCATCTCAAACATTGTGCTGGAGGTGGGTGAATAGCAAAGTTCCTCAGTGCTTTTAAAGGTGGTGACAGAGGTGGGAATAGCTATAACATGACGTAGGAAGGGTTCTTGAGTTTCTTCTTGTGGTGCTATGGGTTGTACTGTCAGTGTCTTTTTGCCAGTGGAATGAAGGCCACTGGCAGAATGAATTCCCCTTCCTTCTCAGAGCCCCCATATGTTGCACAAGAGGTAGGTTATGGATTTCTCTGTGATAGATTTGGGGAAAGGGGAATGCTGGGAACTGCAAGGAAGAGGAGGGAAACGAAGGGCCCCCTGCATGAGTAGGTTTTCCATCAGCTACCATGGAATCTAGCCCTAATTTTCTTTTGAGGAGAAGGTCTTAGCCTGTTTTCTTATGCTATTTGTCTACATTTTTCCCAGTGTCTACCAGGGGTAATGTTCACAATGACTTACTGCTGTAAAGTAGCTGCATAGTTAGTGCACAGTCATTTAAGAATACTTTAAGGATAATTACAGCTGTACATTTCTTTCCATGGGAAAAATAACAATATTTTCCTTATTTGAAAGAATTAAAGAACATTTGTATATATAAAGCTAATCAAAACAAAACAGTTACGTCCAGCTGCCTAACAGGCTAGGTAGCCATGCCTTTGGATTATGGAAAATACCCCAGGAAATACTATCCTTGTGATTAATATGGTTAATGGTTGTTAGCATCTGATATTTTAGTAAATATTTTATAAAGGAAATGGCCTTCAATTGCTTAGTTTCAAAATCACAACAGCCTATTCAAGAGCATTTTTATCTCAAGGGCATTAGAAAACATATTTGCATTATTTCCATAAATCTGATACACAGGCCAATGATTGCAGGATAGTTCAGAGATGCAACAGAAACACCTTCCTCCTTGAGGATCCATATGGTGTTCAGCAACGGTGCAGCACCTCAACTATATCACCTAGTTACCAGGTGATGGTAAACACTTCATGGTCTTCAGCTGATGCACTGGAAGCTCCTACTGAGTCACAACCCAACTTAAGGTGGACTGCAGTAGCAACACTATCACGGATATGTGTTAAACATTGGGCTAAAGGGGTGTCCTGAGTTTGCAAAGGCTGATGAGTGCTCTTTTATTGTGGACCATATTGCCAACAGTTCATTATGAGAAACAGAGAAAATATTGTACCAACAGCTTAATAATTGGTCCTTTTTTGTTTGGGTTAGGAATCCATGAGCTGGTGGCATTGGAAAGTTTTAATATGATATGTACTAATAGGTTGTCAACCTGCTACTGTTACTAAGGAATCACAGTTGGTGAACATAGCATTACTATGTTGATATTATACATATTACTGCATCATATTAATGTATCTTCAATATCCTTGCAACATTCTGAAATAATTTCATTGAAACCATGCAGACAATTTATCTGATCCACCAACATGCTGTACTTTCTATTACTTAAAAACCAGTAATAGAAAAAGTTCGGGTCAGTTTTATTTATTTCATTTCATTTCTATACCACCCCACAGCCAAAGCACTGTGTGTGGTTTACAACAATTAAAACCTAGAATACAAATGACTATGTTCAAAAGTCATAATCTGAAGTTTCAAATCTAAGGTTTATATTCAGAATACAATAACCATGGAGTCACCAAAGGTGAATCATCTTTGGTGATTTTGGAATTAATTAATAGGAACAGGATCTCTATGAAAGAATGTAAAAGCATCTGCTTAGACATCCGTGCCTGAAGGGATGCTTCAGAAACATACATCTTTATAACAGCTCACAAGAATATGTCCAAATGCAAAGGAACATGGTGTTGGAGATGGTAAAAGGTGGATTAATGAAAGCATAAAATTTGTGTATGTATGTCTGAGATAGGGAGTGGAAAATTGCAAGTAACTTTAGTCTAAGAAAGTCCTGCCTAGCATGGTGCCTTTCAGATGTATTGGACTACAGCTCTCATCATCCCCAGTCAGCTATAAGAGAAGGGACTGCTTTCTTTGGCCTGTTTGCTCCTGATAACTAAGAAGATATGTCTTTGTGTGGTTGTCTAGATCTTGGTTTCTTAACATTCAAATATGGTGAGCAAAGGGTGTATACTTTGAACTCAATTGCAAACAAATATGAAAAACATACTCCAGGTTCCTTGGAATTTTAAAGCCGTTAATCATAAACCTGATATTTGCATATTAATACCACTGTGTTGATATTAGAGATAGGATGAACTGGTTCCAAAAGTTGCCTCTGGTAGCTGCAGACAAAGGTGTATTCACAAGTGTGGGAGGGCTAAATAATTCAGTGTGCAAAGGGATTGTGCTAGAAAGGAAAGAGAACAAGGGGCATATTGCATCTCTACTAAGCAGATAGAAGATTTTTCATTTGCAGATGCTTTTTTGTGGTTTCTGTGTTTTCATCTGAACACACGAATTTTACACATAAGACTTAAAGAAAGGCTAGGGTAGAACAAACAGTAGATGGACAAATGAATGGATCTGTCTGTTCCCAGTCTGTGTGTCATGCACACTTTAAAAATTTTTAAACCTCTTCCCATTCAATTTCTATGAAAATATGTGAATACAAATATTATTTTAATATGAGTTAAACTCCCATTTTCTCTCAAATACATATTTAAATTCGTATTTCTGATATGCTTAAACCACTGAGAACTGCATTGCTGCATTCAGAGAACTATGAAATCTGATGAATAGCTCATTTGGACTGAACCAAATCCAGTTTGTCATGCATTCCTAGCATGGAGCTGGACAGGGAACACTGCTTCTGCTTCTCATTTTTATGCTACTTTATTCCATTATTTTGATAGCTATCATTTGAAAAAGACACAAGATCCAGGAGGCAGAGAGCTAGTCTGTTCCAGTGTGCTAAAGATCCAGTTCTCTCACCCTTGTGGGTGGCCAAGAACTCCAAAGAGGAGAATTGATTCTGGGCATCACATACTATTAGCTCACTTGCAGCAGTAAAGGAGCTGGAAGACCGGAAGACGATGAGACTGGCATGGTGTTAGTTTTAGAGAAGGGCAAGAAACGTGTTAGAACTGGATCTACTGGTAAAGATTTTAGCAACAAAATTGCACTTCCCCAACTTCCACAATTATATTCCAGAACTGAAGAAATCTTCTTTGGGTAATTAAGAGTGGATTTTTGTGTGAAGTACCATGATGTACTTTAAATAGTAGACACATTTCTAGGCTCAGAATCCTAATTCATAGTGCTTATCTTTGGACTAAGCACTTGTTGGTAGAACTAGTTATTTTAGCTGCGGAAACGGCAGGAGTAGATTCAGCAATTTGTCCATCACTGCTTTAGAGCATATGGAAGAGGTAGAGGGACAGAAAAGTTGGAAGCAATGGTTGAAAGAGATCCAGGTTTTGGTCTGATATAGGAAACAACGTGGCTGGGAGGAAGTGAAGTTGTCACTTGTTTTTTTTTTTTAAATTTATTTATTTCTAGGAAATTGGCTCATGCTAATATTGACCAGGTTTGGAGAACATACTGCAGTGCCTGTGGATGCTAGGTTGGGAATTCACATTTGGGAAATCAAGGGAACTAAGTGCTAGATTTAAACAAATTAAGTGACTGCTTTGTTAGAAAAGCCCCATTAAATCAGCGTATCATTAAATCTAGCATATCATGTAATCACCTCTTATTACATTTTTAAAAATCTTAGCCTGAGAAGCAATTCCATCCTTCAATCCATGGTTTTATCTTTTTCTTTTATCCTTGCTTTCATGCTTTTCTTCTGATCATGATAAGAGTTACATTAAAGTTATCTGGATGCTAATATGGTGCGTGCCAAGCCGTTTGATCATATTTACTGGCAAACATGAGTCACAATAGGATTGCAGTGTGATATAATGTGTGTTCTTGAAGAGATCTTCTGTACTCTTGATCTACTTATGGAAGCAAAGGCAATTTCAGTTTCATATTGCCAAGTGTTGAAACCCCGTCATGTAATTCTTCGAGCAAATGTGTCACAGTTTTCTTTTTAAACAAATGTTGCTTCCTGGAAGACAAGAAAGCAGTGGGCAAAAGAAAAATTTTCACAGCTGGAGGCTGGCAAAGGTGGCATAATGCCTATGGAATGCGCTCCCCAGAGAGGTCCGCCTGGCGCCGTCATTATTTGCTTTTCGGCGCCAGGCGAAGACCTTTTTATTTAAAAGTTATTTTAACTGTTAATTTATTATTATTGTATTTATAGATTTTAATATATAGCCGGGATGGTACCAGTTTTTAAATTATTGATTGTATTTTTATGTTTATTTTATGGATGTTGTGAGCTGCCCCGAGGCTTTGTTGCAATGGGGGTGGCATAGAAATGTTTCAAATTAATTAATTAAAATAAAATAAAATAAAATAAAATAAAATAAAATAAGGGCTAGTCCAAATATATTGTGAACTTCCAAGAGAGTGTTAGCTACTGGGCAATAAGAAAAGTAACCGATAAATGTACTGGAGACTTTTCTCTGCCCTATTGTCCTCTCCCTTTTTATATAAATAAATAACACTAATTCTGCAAAAGAGACAAGATTCTATTTGTATCTGAGTAACATGACAATTTATTTAAAAGTACAGGCAGCAGCGTGGAAGTACGCCACATATCAGTAGCTGGTCCCCCGCTTTCTCTGTCCAGGTTACTGCTCAGCTGATTCCCCCTCCACCTTCCTTTCTTGCTCCTGCTTGCCATAGAGGCATCTCCAACCTGGTTCATTCAAACCATCTAGCCCATGTGAGCCTAGCCTAGCCCTCTGTGGAACAAGAAGGGGGAGACAAAGGGGAATCAGCTGAGTGGTGCAGCTCTCAGCCAGGTATCACTGCCTGACTGATTCTCCCCTCTCCCTCTCACCACATGGAAGGCAGCAGGAGAATCACTTTAACAATCCCTTAGTGGCTGCCACTGTGAGCCAGACTCACTTATGAGCACGGATATTAAAGAGAGGAGCACCCTCTTTGCCATGACTCCTGGGAGACTTCTTGGAGGACTGAAAGCCCAGTCCCTACACCACATGGTAACACAAGGATATCACAAATGAAGAGGAAAAGTCGGTGGGTGCTTTGTATGTCCTGCTTGTGGGTTTTCCATGGGCAGCTGGTTGGCCACTGTGTGAACAGAATGCTGAACTAGATGGATGCTTGATCTGATCCAGAATGGCTCTTCTTACGTTCTTAAAACAGTGAAAAGAAACTTCACCAATTAGAGTCCTTACGGTGAGGAAAGTAAAGGTCACTGTATTTATTTGGAATGTGGTCAAAAGCTGGAAGGGCTTCTGTATAACAGATGAAAGGAGATTGTGGCACAATGACATCTTTTTCAAAACTGTAATTCCCTGCTTGCTGCACTTGATGAGTCAATGTGGACATCACAATCACCCATTCTCACGCCACTGTCGGATTCTTGGGAGATTTCCAAGTATAGTGACCTCTCCCTCCCCACTGGCAGAAATATAGCGCAGCACTACCCATAACACTTGTTACAGAAAGCATGATGTAATAGTGGTGTTCCCTGAGGCTTTTTTAGTCTGTAGCACCATTCTGAGCAGTGCAGCAGAGACAACCGCTTTTGATTTCCAATTGCATTTGCTTCATCAATAGGCCATCCATTTGATAATTGCTCTGGAAAGTACACCTTGCCATATCAAACTGTTCTTCTGAGTTTACTGAGCATCCCCTACCCAGTTTCCATGTTTGTATGTGGTGATGTTCCATAGCAATCTTAGAGAGGCGTGTCTCAGTGGTCTTTCTGGCCACTTGGTTGGAGAGAGAAATATAGATATCTGTTGGTCTCTGAGGGAAAATGATCCAGACCTGGGAACTATGTCAAGAATGTGTCACTCTACTTAGAGAAGACTGATGTGATACATGGCACCCTCACAGAGGCAATGGCTTTTTAATGAGAACTAGGGAGGTGGTTGAAAGATGTGACTGAACAACACATCAAGAAGCCCTGTTTCAGATCTTGCCTCTTCCTGAATCTCACCAGGATGCCTTGAGCATGCCAGTTTCTCTTGGCTTTGATTTCTTCCAAGTCAGGATTCACTCCAGGTTTGGTGTAGCTCTGCCAATGCAATTCACCTCCCGTGGATCCAGAATTTCCACTTCAATTTGGTAGCAACTGCAGGGTGGATGTGTCATGTCAGTTTCCCCAGCCATTGCCATGTTTGTGGTGATAGTGGCAACAGCAAAGCTGTTGTTCTAGCTGGCAAACAACAGCTCTGACTGGCAACTGCCATTTTGGTTCCAGTCTAATGACTTTGGGCAGTGCCAGGTGAAGGCAAAATGGTGGCTTTGAAAGGAGTGCCAGACTAACACTTTGGGTCATCAGTTATATCCACAGCTAGTGCTGATGAGGTTGAGTCCTGACATAAAGTTGGGCCCCAGATGGGGATGATAATATGGATATTTGGGATCATTTTAAAGCATTTCTGCAAGATACTCTATGTGAAGAACACAGAGCAATTTTAAAGCAATGATTACTGCTGCACAAGTAGCAAGCCACTGAGAAATCTAGCTGGAATAAGAATTGGCCATTTGGTGCAAAGTAGCTTTTCTTTGTTTATAGGAAGATACCTTCCTCAGTGTACAAACCACCAATACATATGGGTTTTACATGCAGAGTGGCTACAAACTGGCAGGAAGAACCCATTTGTTTGGATAAAGAGGTCCCCATTTCAGTCCTTGATTTGATGGCTAGCACACACTTTGGTCCCTGGCAAAATGTTTTAATACAGATGTTGTTACATACACCCAATAATAAAATATGCTTTGTTGATGCCACACATCAGCTTACAATGTGTGCTAAGTTTACTCTTGTCTCATGCATGAAGTTCTTTGTGCTCTTTCTATATACATGCACCACTTCCATTATGTTTCAGCTGAAACTGTGGAGAATAGATAACTCATGGGATAGTTTTGCTTTGTTTTCAGAATTCTGAAAACAAATCTGAAATCTGAATTCTGTTCAGGAATTCAACCATGCAGTGTTGAGTTGTAGCACAGCCTTTTTTGGCCAAGTTTTAGTCAAGTTTCCTGGCTTGTGGATAGATTAGAAGTCCATAGTGAAAAGCTCATGCTTGATTTTGCTTTGAGAAGTGGGCGATATGTTCTAATGCAGCAGTTTCCAAATCATATACTTACAGAGGCCAAGACCTGGGGAGAAAGAGCCTCACATCTGGACCTGGATCCATGTGTACATAGGTTCAGAATTATACAACACCATCATTTACCTTTCTGTCTTATATTGTCCAATGAAAAATTAAGCAGGCAAAACTCAAATTCCTTCCTTCCAAGCAGTACTTTGGCTCTTTCATCAAACAAATGGCTGTCCTTGTGCTACAACTCAACTGGTGTTCCAGCGTATTGCTCCAATTTATCTCTGGTGCTCTTCTCTTTCACCAGGAAGAATGAAGAAGCGGGGGAGAAGTCTACATGAACATTTTTTAAAAAAAATCTGGCATTGTCTTCCTTGAAGCCTTTATATTTAGGTTTCACAAATTCTTGTTGTGGCTGAATTAGGCTAAGCGTTATGTTAAAGTAAGGGAAAATCTGAAACCAAGTGAGTAAATAGGCCACAGTCAAAGATAACAGTTTAACCAGACAAGAGGAACAGTTTCAAGAGAGCAGCCAAAGTCAAAACCCAGGCAAGCAGTCAGATATAATATGCAGTCCAAGAAGCAGAGTCAAGCAGGAATCCAAGGTCAGTAGCACAAAAGTTCAAGGTCAGAAGTTGGAACAAAATTGGAAGAAGATATTGTTTTTGGCAATGGCTCAGCGGACACCAAAGTTTATATTGCCAGAACTTCCTGAACTCTACTCAGTCCTGCTCATGTCCTTGTTCCTGAGTAGGCTTTTTCTGCAAGAGGCTCTCCTTTGCCTGGACATGGCCTGAGGGTGTACCTACTTTCAGGCACCAGTGCTCTGGCTGGTGGGTCTGGCTGGTGGGTTGTCATTCCACTGTGACCTGGTAGCAGAGCTTTCCACCTTCCAAGGAGGAAGATATGAAGCCCTCTTTTGTGAGGTACCACACAAAACTGGTGTGGTGATCTGACACTTTATAGTAGTTTTTCTGGGGCTTGCAGTTTCCATGTGCTACAAAGTTGTGTGTTCCAAATGAGCTGCATTCTGTCTTTAGGAACTGCTTTAAAACTTCCCGCACTGTATCTTTGTCTTTCTCCTTCTTTTGTCCTCTGTTCTTTCCTCACAATGATTTCAATGCAATTTATAACAGGAACATCCCCCCCACCCATGCCCTCCTCCTTTCTTGCATGCTCTCCTCCTTTCTTCCTCCTCCTCAGTATATCAGTTCCATATCCAGTGCCAGTGTGTAGTGGTTAAGAGCATGGGACTGGGACTCAGACGCTCAGCCATGGAGCCCACTGGGTGACTTTGGGCCAGTCACAGACTCTCAGCCCAGCCTACCTCATAGGGTTGTTGTTGTGGGGATAAGATGGAGGAGGAGAATAATGTAAGCTGCCTTGAGCCCTTTGTAGGAAAAAGGCAGGATACAAATCAATCAATCAATCAATCAATATCACTGCCATCAGTGATTGCAAAGTGGGGAGGCAGGCGAGTCATGTGGCATGGGCCCATTTTGCTGGCTGCTGCCATTCAGGAATGAGTGGGGAAGAAAGAGAGTATTGGGGCTGAGAGAAGGTCCTTCACTAACTGGCACACCGAAGACTGATGTAGTGCGAGGGCAGCATTCCCTTCAACATACATCCTTGTCCTTGTCCTCATTATTTGTGTGTGTGACCACTTCTGACTGCAAAGCTCTGCAGTGCTCTGAATTAACATTTTTAAACTTCTGTTGCTCCGCATCATTGAAAATGCACATTTGGTCAGCTAAATCACCAGAGTATGTGACTTCTCTCTCCCTCTTTAGCACAGCCCAAGCTCTGCAAAACAACATATGGTCCCAAACTTGTGTTATGAAGTGACACAAATATGTCCATGTGTCTTTTCGATCTCCTACTTTTCCCACAATAAGAAAACCATGCACCATTGCATTAGAAGCACATTAGCATGTGCATTAGTGTTGTGTTCCTTTGAGGAAATACTGTCCATAGAGCTGACTAAAGATGCAAAGGGCTTAGGGATCAAGGGATCAAGCTGCACTTGGCTCAGAAATGGTTCTCTCCAGCCACAGGCATCTGGACGCAGCACCCGTTTCTTTCCCATGCTCACTTATGGAGTCAATAGTCCAGCTAATATTAAATGTGGTTGAAGGGCACTATTCACCTGAAGGTTTTGTGCAAAATGTGCCACAAACTACCTATGTCCTAATGTCTCTCGTACAAATCAGCTTGGCTTTATCCTGAATAAGCAGCAGGTATTTTCTGGAAACTTGAAGGCAGCATGGATACTGAAATGATTGAAACGCATAAGCTCTGGCCACCCCTTGAGCACTGATTGCCACATTCATAGACACTCCTTCTGCAGGTATGCAGTTTTCAGTTTGTGCCAAGTTTTCGTTTTGTTTTTTCTCTTTCTATGCATGTGTATGTGTATTCACAGAAATAATACGTATAAAAGAGAGCTACAGAGAAGTATTTTCTGATACGTGTACAATTTTACATAGTTTAATGAGGGTAAATGAATACCAAAGAGGAAAAATAAAATAATCCTTCAGTGGAGGAACATTTGCTTGAGCTTGTTGCCAATGCAAATCTCTTCTATGCAGTTTATTTTCTCGTTATTCCATTCCCCCACTACCCCGTGACTCTCCTGTCTGACTTCAGCTATCTGAAATGATAGGCATATTTCTAGAGTTTGTTTCTAATTACTTTTTCCTAACTACCTGAAATAAACTGAATTTTGGAGGCAGGAAACAAGGTTGGGATGGTCTCAAAATCATGCATGGGGAAACCAATGCCTCATCCATTAACAAGTCTTTTCTCTTTTGTTCTTGGGACACAAGTGTAACCTGGTTAGACATGTTTTGTTTGTACATGAAGGTGTGAGTTGGCTGGCTGTATGCAAATGTTTGCAATCCCATGGGTTTTTTTCCTCCAAGTTTAATTTTAGAAGATCCAATCAGAACCACAGGAAGTGACCTAAGGAATTCCACAATTGGCCAGCTAAACATTCTAAAAAAAAGTTGTAAAATTAATAGCACATCCATTTATCTTCACTGCTGTGAAGTTTTTTGAAGTGATAGCCTGCCACCTATGTTTACCTAACATTTGGCATTGCCTGATCAGTCTTTTCACTGCTGCAGTTAAAGGATTTCCCCAACAGAACTAGCAGCTAAATGAGGTAAGGGCTTTTGATTCTTGTGTGCTTCTCACATCAATTTAAACAAATACTTCTGCCACAAGGACTAAAATACAAAGGTCTTCAGCTCTGGGCTAGGCTTGGGCACTGTAATGAAGTCTTAACCTTGCTTTGAACATTTTGCTCAAAGGTCGTCATTCAAATGTTTAGTCCTACACACCTGCAGCTTGTTTGAAATCAGCGGGTTTCCAAATATCCCAAACAGGTGTAGGATTGCAGCCATGGACTCAAACACTCTTATTTTCATTAAAAGATAGCCTTGTGATATTTGGGTGCACGTCAGAAATACAATGTCTGCTCCTTTTTTCTTACACTGATTTTTTGTGCAGCTAGCCCTGATCCAACAAGGTAAAGTAGGTTAGAGTTTTCTGTAGAGAGAGGTCAGTGGCTCAGTGTTGTGTCCTGTCCACACAACACACATTTTAGTTTTGGATCTCCTGAATTTTCTCTTGCCTATATTTGTGCTGCTGTTTAGTTCCCGAGTTCTGACGTGTTTATTTCAAGGGATTTGGCAGCTTAACACTGTAGCACGGGCACTGAAACTCGGGAGGCAAGGTGGAATTCTTCATGCTCTTACACAGCTGCTGGTTAGCTCCACACTGAGATTTTGGATCCCATGTCAAGCTTGTCCAGCAATGCTCTTTACTACTATCACTTCATACCCAGGAGATCCAAAGGTTTGGGGTGATTCAGGACAAATTTAATGCTAAATTTCCAAATGACGTTGCTTAGATTATCCACCAGTTCTTAAACAAAAATTCCACTTTTCTACCAGCAGTCATGCCTTCAAATCCATACTCTTATTTTTATAGATTGACATTCTTTGAGCTTGAGAAATTTAAGAACAGACTTTTTAAAAACCGGCATCTTTAGAATTTTAATCTGGATGTCGTTGTCTGTTCATTTCATTGGTTTTCACTGATGTTTTATTTGGGTAAAGTTCTAATTGAAATAGTAGCATTTTCTACAACCCCTTGCAATGTTTTAATGGCAAACTCTACAAGTTGAGGTACATATTCAATATACTGTATAGGCAACTTAATTTGTTTGATAGCTCCTCAGTCTTGTAATGTATTATTTCATTTTCATATGTATGCTAGAGCAATTTAGACCATGATGATAAATGTGCTGAGCAGACTTGTACTTACAATTCATGCTTATAATTGAGCATTATTTTAACCAAAACCCTTCATTTTAAGTTTAACGTCAACCTGACTTGTCAGTCAAATCATTTTTGGTGGTTAAGTATCAATTTGTGTAATGGAATCAATATTTGTTGTTGTAGAAAATAAATTGAGAATCATACAATGGCCTTGGTAAATGGCATCTATCTACGTGATGGTAATACAATTATTTTCTGTTTTTTTAAAAAAACATTCTGTACAGATATAAAAGAGCAAAGAAAAATAAATCTGTCTTAGTTAACAGCTCATTTTTATGACCATAGTAAATGATCTTATTCTTCTCCACTTTTTGTTCCTAAAACATTTGATTAGTAAATGTAATTTTGGCTGCTATACCTTGCATGCCTACTTGGAAGTAAGTCACACTGAATCTACTTGGATTCATTTCTAAGTAAGAGTAACAGGATGGTGCAGTAAACACAGTCAACTTATTTGCGAATGTTACACATTTGGAGGCAATTAGAAAAAGCCCTATGGGGTCTGCCATCCCACCTCCTTTTTGTCCCTTTTCTCCTACTGTCTCTTTCCTCTATTGGGAACTTTCCCCTATTGCCTCTCTCCCTTTATTTTCACACATCTAAAACGAAAACATATGTCACAATGAAATGCATCCTTTAGTACAGACTCTCAACGTAATTGCATGAAATGATACTCTTTCTAGTGATGCATTTAACACATTGTGAAAGGTATTGTACAAACACGCAAGTTAACCCCAAAGGCTAAATTCAGCATGAAAGGATGATGCTACAGTCAGGAGCAAATACATAGTTCATGAAGATACTATGACATGCATCCGTAAAGTATGCTTTATCATATACTTCAAACCACAGTTCCCCAATACAACTAGTGACCTTGTACCTTTTCATAATCATAGAAAATGATTATGAGCACAAAAGTATATACCTTTAAGGGTACTGTAGATTTTTTTGATGATAGTCTCTAGCAGTTGAGAATAAAACATGGGCATGTAGTTCCCATGCATTAGGTGCTTGCGGAAAGATGGCATGAGGTTATATAGAAAGGGCTTCTTGGTAACTGCTTCCCTGTTTTGGAATTTTCATAGTTCAGAGGATCACAAAAATCAGGAAAAGAGGCCACGAATGTCCAACATCTATTGGCAGCGATAAACAGTGCTAGTGCAATTATTTCCTGAAGAATGTGTCCTCCAATGGAAACAAATGTGACTTTACTAGGTCCAGCAAGATACAGTTTTGTAGTGTTCTGTTTTATACACAAAATGTATAAAATGTACACACATGGTATAAAATGGTGGGGGGGACACAGACATCATAACATATACTAAAATGAAAGTTTATGGAGGAAGATTAGTTTATGGAGAGACAATGGATCACTTAGGATCACCCTACAGCTGACCCATATTGGCGTATCTCACTTTATCATTTAAGTACATGTTAAATTAAAAGAGCTAGGAAAAAGATCCATTCAGTTCAGTGTGGTATTATTTTAAGGAGGCACTCTAAGGTTTGCTCTGAAAGACAGCATTGAGTGCTGTATGTGTAATTCCTACGGAAGGAGTAAGCAAGCTGCTGTCCAGATGCTGTGGACTACTGATCTGAACAACTCCAGCTGGTATGGCCAATGGCCAGGGATTATGGGAGTCATAGTCCAAAAGACTTGGAGGGCAACAGATTGCTCGTATACCACAGCTACCACAGGTTTATAGTACTGAACCTTTATTTTTTGGTGTACTTTGGGGGATTTAATGTACACACAGATAAATTCTTTCATTCTAATAGAGGGTGAGATCCACATGAATTTTCTTATGCATACATTAAGTTGCCTTCTTCATCTGAATAACAGGGACGCTAAACTGGGATCAGGGCATATATACAGCAATACTGTTGTAAGATAAAGTGCATCTCTTGTTTGCAGAAAGCATGTATTTCTTGAGGTAGGCAGGTTGTACAACCAGCCTTTAAAGGTGCAAAATTAAAAATTAGATATCCAGAAGTTGACACTATATAGTAAATACCAGTGGTGCTAATAATGAATTAAAGATAATTCTTTTAACATGAAAGTTGTCTGCATACACAGATACAGTCTTCTTGATGCTACATTTCTTATTTATCCTTACAACCTGTCTGGATCTATTCATTAGACAATATAAATGTTTTAAAAAATATTGTCTGTTCTGCAACTATTGATTAATTCTTTCCTTATTTAATCTCCAAAACTTTAGCCGAAATTAAAAGCCACAAATTTCATTCTTTATGCAAACAAGTCTTTGACTAACAGATGGGTAGTCACACTTCTGAAAAAGTTAGTATAACCACTCTTTCATGTCTGATGAGGTTTGTACTTTCTCCACTATAATATTCTGCGGGCAAGAGGATGCATTTGGGCCACATTAATAACAGCAAAGGGAGAAAGGTACAACATTAATGGAAATGCATATAAAGGCAGACTTCAACAATTAACAAAAGACGTGTAATACGATGACCTTCTCATCTGGACAGAATGGGTGAGCATTCACCTACCAGAGTAATCTAGGAGTATAATAAATTATTCTGCAAATATCTAACTTATTTAAATATATTTCAATACTTAATTACATAGATTTCTATTTGTCTAATTAAATCTGTAGATTGGGTAGTTAGACCTATTGATTTCAATGGACTTAAGTCTGTTTACATAGGACTGAGCTCCAAACTGAATTTCTATATTTCTTCAGTGTCTCGAAACCAACCCTACTTAGCTTCCAGAAGTGCCATTCTATATGTTTGTAGTTCTTGCATATCAATTGCAGCATTAATGCTTAGCTGCTAATGAAAATGTGCCAGATATTTATCCATATACTATAAAATACAGTTTAAATATCTCTATAAGAAGCAGCATGTGATTTATGCAAGATTATACTGCCATGAAGTTGGTAAGGGAAGTCAATATTAAACAAGTCGATATCTTCTGTAGTATGTATGCTTGTACTGAGATGAGACTTTCTGCCCAACCTGGGTGATACGGAATATTTTGCCTGTCTTGTCTTAGATGTTCTAATTTAAACATCTAATTTAAAAGGTAGAATAGTATTTCAAATAAGTGGCAGCACTGGGGGTGGGGGATGCACAATGATCTGAAGTTAATGTTGAACTCCATTTCATATATATATAAATAATATGGTTTTTCCAGGCAAAATGTATCTGTTTTGTTCAAGGATGTCTCTAACAGATCTAGACAGACTATCCCGTATTACACAAGATAGACCGATGATCTGACTTGGTATGCAATGGCTTTCTATATGTAGTTTTGAATACTTGGGGTAATTGGGTAGCTTGCATTTAGCAGCTCCCTTCATTGAGCTAACATTGTGATGTGGCTGCAAATGCTAGTTTAGGCTACATTAATAGAAATATCCCATCCAACGCCTGTGAAGTACTGTTTCTCCTTTACTAAGCACTGGTTAGGCCTCATCTGGAGTACTGTGTCCAGTTCTGGGCACCACTATTTAAGAAAGATGTAGACAAGATGGAAAAAGGTACAGAGAAGAGTGACAAAGATGAAATGGGGACTGAAAACGAAGCCGTATGAGGTTGAAAAGAACAGGGCATGGTTAACTTCAAGAAGAGAAAATTGGGGTGGGGGAGAATATGATAGTGCTCTACAAGTACTTGAAAGGTTGTCACACAGAAGAGGGCCAGGATCTCTTCTGGATCATTCCAGAATGCAGGACTCGGAATAATGGACTCAAGTTACAGAGGTTCTGGCACGGTATCAGGAAAAACTTCCTAATGGTTGGAACAGTACAACAATGAAGCCTATTACCTAGAGAGGTTGGGGGCTCTCAGACACTAGAGGCATTCAAGATGCAATTCCCATCATGCTAGTGAACATTCGCTAGTTCTAAACGTGGCTCAGAATACAGCACACAAGTTGCACATATACTTGTCTCTGGTAATAAACAGGAAACACTGTACTGAAAACAAGTCCTGTTAAACCTGGCAGCAATTAACCTATTAAACTAGCCAACCTATTATCATAAAGAGCCTTACATGGACCCACTACTGTTGCAATTTATTTAATTTGGAACTCATTTTAGTATATTTTTAGTGTGATTCCCAAAGGACTGTAATGCTAAATTCAGAGGAAAAGCTTTTTTCAAATTCTGCCAGCTATAAATGTATAACAACAAGGAAGGTAGTACCAATTTGGAGACCAACAGGGAAGATAAAGAAAATGCTACATGATTACTTTAGGCCTTTTTGGTAGAACAGTAAGCAGTAATAAGAATAATATCATATCTACGTACATACTCTGATAAGATCCAGATTGGCCTGAAAAATCCAGGGGAAGCAATTCTGGGTTATAGTGGAAGAGTAATGGAAAATTTATGTATTAATCACATTTCTATACATTTTATCTCTGGGCAAGTCTCAAAACAGGGATAAAAACATAAAGGCACAAGAATAGTAAAACCTATTTTAGGAACCATGAAGCCTAAAGACATTCTCGTAGTTTGTTAGAGCTGGAACACACAGCATGTCAGAACAATGAGGAGCAGAAAAAGGCACAAACTTTGCAAAGGATTCTGCCTAGACCAGCATAAACACTACAAAGTACAACACTGGTCCTAAGTAGGAAAACAATTCAATAAAGGGGAAAATGTCTACTTGCACTGAAAGGAATGCTCCTCTGATAAATAGCCATCATGAAGATACTGTCTTCCATGTATTTTTTGACACAGTCTTTCCATTACAATTATTTCAGCTATTGTTTTCATATTTTCTTAGTCAAAAATATATCCAGGAAAGGTTAATACACTGATTCTTGGAGAAATGCAACCGTATATAGAACAACTTTTCTGTTGCTAGATACAGTCATGAATTTGCATGGACTCCGCATCAGCTTTCATGTAAGCTGATTGTGTGTGAGTGACTAATTTATGATACAGTATAATTCTTTCAAAAATGGAAAAACTATGGGCAAAGCATTAAGAGTGGCGCTGAGTGGATTTCTCCGGTCTCAGTGCATGATTGTTCTATGGATTTTCTTTGCTCCAAGTTTTACCCCGCCTTCCACCTGCTCTCACCTTGGGCAGCTTCTTTCTGAAATATCTGAAGCTTTTGAACAGTGTATGAGAAGATTTTGTCATAATATACTATCCTGCTTGTCATCTTACAATCAAAACGGAAAAAATACAGCTGTTGCTGTGATCAGAATCCTTTTCAGACACTGTGCATGTATAGGATCAATGAATCCTGCCTACAGGTGCCATCCCGACCTACCTGTAGCTGGACTTGAACCCATGTGCAATAGATTAGTGTACATTATTTGAAATAATAAGTTTTGGAGCTCACAACTGCTTGACTTGACTTGAAAGCCACTTTGTCAGGATGCGGTTACTAAATAATAGAAAATGCTTCCCATTTTATTCTTTATTCATATATTCTAGGGAAAAAAAATCTGTTACCTCCAAATATGACCCTAATTTCCAGATCATGTGTTTAATACTAATTCATTTTCCTAAACAGATGAGGAAGCTTATGGATTTACCTCTGTCCAGTAATGTTTGCCCATATGTGGGGAACATTTCATCACCTAAGAACAAAAGAGAGGAATGGAATGGCAGTATATTAACTGTGTTTAATATACATATGTTATTAATTGTAAGCTACCCCTCTGATTGGTTTACTGTAACTTCACATCCATTTATCAGTCTGTATCCTTTATGTCCAAACTGATATGCTGCCACTGAGGGACCTGACATACTGAAAAAAAATTCCTGAAGAAGTCATCATAGAATCATTTAAAAAGAATGCCTTTCTTTCCCTGTGTTCTCTTACATTCTTTTCCATCTTCAGTAATTACCATTATTTACCTAGGGATCCATAGGCCCACTGGTGACTTGGGCTGCTCTCACATGAAAATTCTATTGTAACTTTGCCCTGCCTCAAACATGGAATTATACCGAGAATCTGGATGTGGTCACCTCCCACTTGCAGCCCTCTTCTGTTTGGCTGCTCTTTTTAAATTGCATAACCCATTAAAGTAGATGAGATGGAATAGCTGCAGAATGCCTTTTGATTGATATGCCTAGGAGAGGTGTGTCCGTAAGGACCCACACTGGGTTTTTGAGCAATTAGCTGCAAATCTCAGCCCTGGTCTAAGCTTGATTTACAGAAAGAGTTTGGAAAGTTGTCCCTGTACTCCACAACTACATCTGTTTTCATCACTTTGAGGTAGGGAGGGGAGAATCTGGCCCGCACCTCTTTCAGAATCTCAGCCTGCCTTGTAGCAATGCATTTATTGTCTCCTTACATACCACTTAAGTTAATGGAAAAGTACAACCTTCCATGCCATCTCACGGGAGCCCTCTTCCTCTTTACATGGGGCTGCTGTGCAACACAGCCCTGTCATGAACAGTGGAAATCTGCATTCCTATGAAAAAATCATTGGAACTCATTCAGGCTGTGGAGGCAAGTCCCTCTCTTTGCTTTTGTTTTTCAAATATTTCAGCAAATGCAAGCCCGGTCTGTGCTGTTATTGGAGCCCCAGAGCAGGTGTAAAATAATAATGATAATTAAAAAAAATATTAAACATGCTGCCAACTCAAATGAAAAGGCAGGGTTATTACCCTCTGGAAGGCACTGAGAAGATAACAGAAAGCCATGCCAACAACCAAATTAACGGCTCTATTTACGGTGGGTTTTACCTTGACAACCTGTTTCCAGCCTTCTGACATACAAACGCTCCATTGTATTGTTGAATCCAGCCTGTTTTTATGGAGCCTGCAAAAAGGTTTACTAAGCAGGCTGAAAGAGGAGGTGGAGCCATCTTCAAGAGCAGCAATGGTGGAGAGACATTTTACAGTGAAAAATGTTTTTCCTTTGAGCTGATCAAGAGCCAAACCGTTTCTTCTTTTGTTGTGAGCGGAGGGCACTGCTGGCTTCACACACACAGAATTGGAACCTTTAGCCCTATTGGAAGCAAAGGAGCAAGTTAAGTATAGATAGATAGATAAACTTTATTTTGGTCAAAAACCAGCACCATTCAATAAATACATAGATTAAAAAGTAAATACATAAAACATTATATTAAAACCTCATTCAGATTAACAAATGCTTCAGCACAATATCAGTCATCTTAAATTGAAGACAATCTCAGACTGTGTCCTTGTTTGACTAGGTAGTGCCACAATCCCCCAGGATCTGTCTTCAGACACTCATCGCGGACGTGAAGAATTTGGCAACACTGGGAAGTTCCGTTCAGCCTGGGAAGCCACTCATCAGTAGGGAAATGAGTGCAGTGTGAATATCCCTGTAGAATGTGCACCTCAACAGGACATGCTCTCTAGTTTCTATCTGTTCCATACCACAGGGGCAAAGGCGCTCTGACCAGGGGATCTTTTTGTACCGTCCCTCCAAAACTGCTGAGGGGAGTCCATTAAGGTGGGCCAAGGAAAAAGCCCTTCTGTGTTTATGGCGTTCCAACTGCTTGAGATAGGGTGCAGCTATTACAATATGTCTATAGTCCTCCCTAAGATAGAATTCAGGGGCTCTATTGAGATTGCTGTCTTTCTGCGATACGCTGCTTGATGGTTTCTGTCAAGTTAAGTATGTGACATCAGTGGACTAAAGCAGAACTTTCTTCCGCTCCCACTGGCAGCTGGTACTCAGGTGGCTGGTGTGGCAGAGCTTAGGTCAAATGCTCTGGACCCTGAAGCCAAGTGCTTTGGACCCTAACCATGCACAGGCTTTAGACTCCTTTGCTTCTCCCTACCATTGAGACCTGTTCACATGCAAGAAGGTACTCAGAGCCATAGTTAGTGAAACATTGAAAAACATTGGCAAGAAAAAGGAAAGCCCAGAGTTCATGTGCAAAACTGCCATTGCTTTCTTCTTCTTCTTCTTCTTCTTCTTCTTCTTCTTCTTCTTCTTCTTTTTACTGTGGCAGGCCTGAAAAATAAAAATGTATGCTTCTCATGAGTCTTATTTAAGATTTGCAAGAAGTGGGAAAACTCCTAGCAGCACAGGCTTTTCATACTAACATCCCTCTAGAATAAGGTAATTGGCTCACCATTTGTTTTTAGAGTTCTTTACTGAACTGCCAACCTGAACCTTTTTCTTTTTTTCAACCTGCATTTAAGTTACCAAGTGTTAGTTCTGCATTAGAATCATTTTCAGAAGTGATTGCTAAAAATAGTTAATAACTGCAGTTTGTTTTCACTGAGAATAAGAAGACATCAGAAGATGGTCTGTACACTGTCAATATAGTCAGTATTAAAATCTATTGAGAAATTGTTCATATTCTTGAACAATCAGTTCAATAGTAGCTTTCATCTGACAACCACAAAGATGATGTGTGGGTATGCCTTGGTTTGTATTTTGTGTTGACCTTTATCAAAGCTTTCCTCTCCAGTAGTTTAAGAGTTGCATTTGGATTTCCTGAGCACCAGGAAATGGAGTTAATTTAAAATAATGAAATAAAATGAATGGTTTACAGATAATATAAGTGCAGCATAAGTTTTATTAGGAAGTCAAAGAAAACAAAGTGGATTGTCTTTCTACTAAAATGGATTTATTCATTTATTTATTACATTAATATCCCACCTTTTTCCCCTTGCAAGGAAGCCAAGGCAATTTATATGCTTTGCTTCCTCTCCATTTTATCCTTACAACAAGCCTATGAGGTAGGTTAGGCTGTGATTCAGTGAAAGATCCAAAGTCACTCAGTGTGCTTCATGAGGACTAGAACCTGGATTTCCTGAATCCTAGTGCAAAACTCTAGGCACTGTACCACACTGGCTCTTTAATGCTTTTGAAAAAATAATGCCCATTATTTGCATTGAAAGGAAAGACAGCTTTTGCACCAATGGAAGATTTCATTCCAGTGTAAATATCAGGCAGAGGATTGGGATTAAAGGACTGGGACTTCACTAGAGACCAAACTCTTGAACTTTTTGATCTCAATCCACATCAGTTCCTCTGCTACTATACCTACTGTCTTAAGAAAAACATCCATGCAATTGCTATGTGTGTGAATGGAATCACACAAAACTTGGACTCCGACTCGTAGATTTGTGTGTTCTTATCTGGTGTTACATTGTACATTTGATTTCAGTAGATCACTCATGCAAAAAGGGTTTTTTGGTCAGGGTGTAACTTGAGCTAGAGCTTAGAGCCCTGACCAGGCTCTGACCATCTAGTTAGACATCTGCCTGAGCGGTGAGCAACTTCCAGGGGTTAGGAGCACTCATTGTACTTGTGCCCTCCTGTCGCTATTTCTTGGAAATGTTCTGGCATGGCATTTAGAAAACAATAGCTTGCTTTTAAAAACTGAAAGCATAGTCTGCTGCTGATATAACCTCTTTTTGCCATGTCTCCACTCGACTATATTTAAACATGGACTATATTACTTTCTGCTACCACCTCACTATCAAATTTTGATGGTGAATTTGGTGGCATGGTGGGGGAAGCATATACTTTACATGGACCAAATCCTGCCCACTCCTGATTTGAGTGTCACTATTGTTTGCTTCAAGTCTGCATTTATGCACATGGTGGGCATGTCGTGAGCGGAGCTGGCTGGAGCCAGGGGTCAGACTAGGTGGTCCGGGAGGCCCCTTCTGACTTGCTCTGTTTCTATGTTTATAGAACAGATTCTCTGGAAACCAGTGCATTGGATTATAAAATGGCTGACCTGAAAAAGAGAGGATGGATTATCTTGAAGCTTTCCTTTCTCCCATAATTTTATTTAAATTGCCAAAATGGTGAGGGAATTAGAAAAATTCTGTAGGGACAGTGGCAGAAAAAACTAGCACTGTAAATGTTTGTGAAACAAACAGACATATATGCTAATCTAGAATAGGCAGAGACATTTTGGGATTAGCTTTACAGAAATTCTAGGTAGAGAGGAAAATAATCTTACTTTCCCAATTTTCACATCATTAAAGAGCATTAAGAACAAAGGTAGTTACCTGTAATTTGCTTCCTTGTCAACAGAATCATTTACTTATTAGTTCAACCTTAATTAAAGGTTATATACAATGTAGATACATGCAATCTAGATACATTGTGCATATTTGCTACACATCCTTAAGAAATATTTTATACATAAAGTATGCATACCTTTCTAAAGCATTCTAAGCAGTGCTTATCTGAAATACTGGAATGGTGCAATCAGTGAAGTCAATAGCCCTTACTTCTAGTATCACAACAGAAAGAATAACCCTTTCCCTTTTCCACTCTTTTTGAGACCCAGTAAACAAAAGGGTACTCAAAGGTAGGAGCTTCAGAAATGTATATAGTAGCTTTTTTCAAATTAGCTGCTTTATCTTTAGTCTTTTTCCTAATATTTGTCAACAAGGAGAGCCAGTGTGGTGTAGTGGTTAAGAGCATGGGACTGGGACTCGGACGATCTGGGTTCTAGTCCCCGCTTGGCCATGGAGCCAACTGGGTGACTTTGGGCCAGTCACACACTCTCAGCCCAACCTACCGCACAGGGTTGTTGTTGTGGGGATAAGATGGAGAAGAATGATGTAAGCTGCCTTGAGCCCTTTGTAGGAAAAAGGCAGGATATAAATGGCAATATATATATATATATATATATATATAAAGAGTGTCATTGCAGGAGTGGAAGTCATCCCAGCTGGGGGATTCCCTCACTTTTGCTGATTTCCCCTCCTTACAGCCCGCTATGCCGTAGTTCATGCCATTCTGTGGAGATTTTTCTCAGGAGTGGCCTGGGATTGGGTTCAGAAAAAAGACTGCAGAAGGAAGGAACAGGCGGGAGGTCTGCACACTAGAATTAAGATATAAGCAACTAAATTTTATATTGCTGCTTACATTCATTTGTACAGTCAGTTTGCTCTGCTTGATTTAAGGTATTATTTCATTGGTTCTACTATTCTGTAACCAAGTAATTTACTTCCAGTCTGCCCCTGTTGTTCTAGCTCCTTCCACATCTTTTTGCCCTTCTCTTTTGTAATCACAAACCCATTTCCCCCCTTATTCTTTCATAACCTGCCTTTAGTTTATCACTGTGTCCCCAAGGGCTGCCTGCCCGTGACTGTGGTCTCCCTTGCACAGGTTGCTTTTGTACTAGGTCTGTCTTATGCTTTCATTACAAAAGCTCGCATTTCTTCATTGTGGAAGAATCTGGGTGAGTAGGCATGAGCTGCCCTTCCCCATAATGGCCCAGTGCATAAATGTCTGTGCAAGCTTGCCTAGAGTTGTGTGGGGTGAGTCAGGACATGACTCTGTGATGCTGCATAACAGGGATGCACAACTATTTCAGTCCCAAGGGCTGCACTGAGTATTTGCCACAGCGGTGCTTCCCACACACATGTGCACACATTCACAAGCCACTCAGTCCCCTAGCTCTCTGTCAACACCCATCACCCAAATCCAGGTTCTGCCCACCCTGGAGGTTTTGGAGGCCTGGGGTATGGTATTATTAGATAAAAACAACACTCCTCCCAGAAACCTCAGTCCTCAAACCACCCAGCCATTAACAGTGCCTGGTCCCTTCCCCTCCCCTCCCCTCCCTTCTAATCTGGACATCCTACCTGCAACTTTTGCAGAAAAACAGTGGAGGGGAGGGAGATAATAAAAACACTCTAGGAACAGGCTCTATGGTTCTTGCCCTGGGCTTCCATAGAGCATCCCATGAAGCCAGCAGGAAGTTTCCTGCAACACTTGCTAGGGTGTTTGCGGGGGGGGGGGGGGTACTCTAGCAATGAGCTTTCTGTGGCAGAAAGATATAATCTGCTTGTAAAGTATTTCCTTACTTTCTCTTTCCCCGTTGTGGGTTTGGAGGAGCCTAAGTCATGACTTGGAAAGAGATCTGCAGGCCATGGTGTTTGCACTCCTGCTCTATGGTGATTAATCTGTGTGCAAATACTATGTTAGGTTCCCTTTGTTATTTAAGCATTGCTTCCATATCATTCTGCATGTTGTTTTGACAATGGGTTTTGAGAAATAAGCCTTTTAGTATCATTTACGTCTCATTAAGGTTGAATCGCTTGTGCATGGTTTACATTTTCTTCTGAACTGTGATTCTAGCCATACAAAGAGACACATGATTATAAGGATTACATACATTTGTTTTCAGAGCCCAAGTGAGAAAATTGGGCCTGTATGTCATGTACGTATTTTGATCGAAAAAGGAACCCAGTTCTATCAGTTGCCAGTAATGGCAGCCTAACACAGGATCCCCATATACTATAAATATCTATTTTCTTCATGCACAATTTGTGACTTTATTCACTTGTCACAGTTATATAAATTTAAAACAGTGGCACTTAATAAGCTGAACTAACCTGATTGCCAAGGCCAGGAATGCTTGAAGTGCCAGGTCCTCCCATATTTGTCCTCCCATATTATTTAACTGAGAGTGTTAACTCTAGTGACTGCTTTTCATGCTACTTCAATATGTTGTCTTAGGTTGCACTACCCTGAGCAATGTAGCAGCAACACAGGAAATGAAGTAAGAATACAATATAAAAATATAAACAGCAGTCAACTATCATAAAAACAACTCATGTCTGTAAAGAAAGCAAGTGTCTAAAGATCGACATTAGCACTAATTAAGGAAGCTCTTTATGGGCTTGATAAAGCACCAGTTTTGGTAACCTTTGTGGGATCACAAAAATAATAGGTGGTATTATAGAATTGTAGAAGTGGAGAGTTTGGAAGAACCGATAGGGTCATTGGGTCCAAACCCCTGATCAGTGCAGGACTCCAAGTTAAACCATATCTTAAGAGAGGTGGTCTGGTTGCATCTTGAATACCTCTAGTGTATGAGAGCCCACAACCTTTCTAGGTAATTTGTGCCATTCATGTATTGCTTTAACACTGAGGAAGTTTTTTCTGATGTTCAGCCTGAATCTGACTTCCTGCAACTTGAGCCCATTTTTCTGTGCCTTGCATTCTGGCATGACTTGGAAGAGATCCTGGCCCTCTTCTGTGTGACAGCCTATCAAGTCCTTGTAGAGTGCTATCATCTCTCCCTCAGTCTTCTCAAGGATAAACATGCCCAGTTCTTTCAATCTCTTTTCACAGGGCTTTGTTTCCAGTCCTGGATCATCTTTCAAGATACCAAGAGACTAGCTTGACAGTTGGTGTTAAAATTTGCATTTTTATACTCTTGGGTGCCTGATGAAGAATAGCTTCACCTTCAAAAGATTTTATGTGCTACTAATCATTTCAGTTCAGTTTTTTTGCACCAGTGATCCCAGAAGTGTATTAATTTTGTAATCAATAAACTAGTTACAGCACAACCCTATACTTACCTATGGAGATGTGTGCTCCCTTGAGTTCACTGGGAGTTATTCCTAGGCAGCCCTAGTGGTCATTGCTATTGGCAGCTCAAATAGTGAGTTCCGTTTCATGGATTAGTATAATTAATGCATTTTTCTGTGTTATGAACCCAAATAAGGAAATTATATTTAGAATGCTGTTCTTGACAATGATCAGTCCCTTAACTTGGAGGTTCAACATAGCTGCTTTAATTTTTGGACTCCCATATGGCCATGGGGAGTGTGCCTGTACTTCAAAATTTACCATTACACTGCAGTCTAGTTATCAACAAAAGACTTAGTCACCTTTCTTCCTTTTTCTGTTTCTGCAATCAATAACTTATTGTCTGTCAATAGGTTATTTAATAGGTTGTGTCCAGATGTACATTTTTAGCATATGAATATCTAAACTGATAATCATGTATTTTACATATCACAATATTATACTCATGGCATCAACACTGAGAGGAATACGAAAAGCTTGAGCTATATCTACATGTTAACTCTAGGGACACAAATCTGATCAGTTTTTGCATCTATGTCCCTTCTTGTTTAGAGGAAAAAAATGATACATATAACAAAGTTCTGCCTTTCCTCCTACCAGAAAGATGACACAACACAACCATAGCCTGTGAAGTCACAGCTTGATTAAGCTTAACAACAAAGAGCTGCATCCAGATTTGCACCCCTCGTAGTGTTTTAAGTAATGCAAATGGGTGCCCTGAGGAAGTCAAATAAAAGAGGTCTAGTAAGAAATAGGTAAAAAATGTGCCCTGTGGCCAATCGGGCACTCAAAAAATCCCTACTGAGCCTCTGAAGGAGGCTGACTAAATCCAAACTGGCACCTTGGGTGCCCTGCTCCAAGGGCAACTAAACAGTAGGAGGTCTAGCCTTAAGAGGCAACTAGCCCTGAGATTCCACTGACCATTGACCAGTGCATGGAACAAACTCAAGAAGATGGCATATCTCATTCTGTCCTAAAGGGAAGGGAGTGATAAAACCTTACTGCCTCTGGGATAGCAGGAACGTAAAAAAAAAATATTAGGCCAACATCTTTTATACCTGTGATTATGAAGCATTAATAAAATTGCTGCCAGTTGCATTTATTGGTATTCTATTCTAAAGTAAACCAAATCCATATTGCACTTTGTTGGTAAGAACTGGGCTGCAAACCTATCTGAGATTCAGGTTTGAATACACATGTATAGGATTGTGTGAGTGTTTTCTGTTCTTTGCTGATGTGAGAATAGTTATACTAGTGGTGGTGGATCATGGGTAAAATGAAACTCTCCATTTGACCTAGCCAGAAGGACATGCCCAGTGTATGATCCAAGTAGAAGGTCTTGCAATTGACCATGTGACCTTGACCTACATCCATTGACTTTTATGCAGATAGACCATATTCAGATGTTGTTTTGCAGTTGCATGTCTGTGGATGGAGGCGCTGAAGCACGTATGCCAGGTCTCCATGGGGTGGGATAAACTAGACAACAAGTATAAAAGGCATTTGGCAGGTGCATTTTTTGTCCCTGCCATAAAAGAAAAACGTTTCAACGAGTATTGGGCCACGTACTGGTTCTTTTTTAAGGAAATCTCTTCCATTGTCTATTTCTTGCTTATATACCCCTTTCATGCAGATAAGTCTCTTTTATTCTCCCTTCT
The DNA here is from genome assembly GCF_004798865.1 of Varanus komodoensis. NCBI lineage: Eukaryota > Metazoa > Chordata > Lepidosauria > Squamata > Varanidae > Varanus > Varanus komodoensis. The sequence goes on from NW_025335761.1 coordinate 3,624,181, forward strand.
TTGCCATACACAGTCTGTTGCCCTCTTTTCTTCCTGCTTTCACTTTAACAAACACACACTCTTCTTAAAATTCCAACAGATTCAACACTATCTGTAGTACTATCTGTATTCTGATCCAAAAAGTTGCCATTCCTTCAGCATGAGTGTAAATCCCAGAGCTTTAGTTAGGTCTCTCATGGTTTGTTTATTTATTTATTTAAAACATTTCTATGCTGCCCCCATCGCAACAAAGCCTCGGGGTGGCTCACAACATTCATAAAAAATGCAATTAATAATTTAAAAACTGGTACCATCTCGGCTATATGTATTAAAATCTATAAATACAACAATAATAATAAATTAACAGTTAAAATAACTTTTAAATAAAAAGGTCTTTGCCTGGCGCTGAAAAGCAAATAATGACGGCGCCAGGTGGACCTCTCTGGGGAGCGCATTCCATAGGTGGGGCACCACCGCAGAGATGGCCCTCCTCCGGGTACTCACCCTCCTAATATCATTCACGGAGGGTTCCCGGAGAAGGGCATCAGCTGCTGATCGTAGGGGGCGGGAGGGCATATATGGATGCATACGTTCCTTTAGATAACCAGGTCCCAAGCCATTAAGGGCATTATAGGTCATAACCAACACCTTGAATTGGGCCCAGACTTCAATAGGGAGCCAGTGAAGCTGACGGAGAACTGGGGTTATATGAAAACAACGCCCAGTCCCCGTCAGCAACCTGGCAGCCCTATTTTGCACCAATTGAAGTATCCGGATCGTCTTCAAGGGTAGCCCCATGTAGAGTGCGTTACAGAAGTCTAGTCGGGAAGTTACCAATGCATGGATCACTGTCGCCAGGCAATTGTTTTCCAGACAGGGACGCAGCTGATGGATCAGCCGAAGCTGAAGGAAGGTGCTCCTCGCCACCGCCGTCACCTGAGCTTCCAATGACAGCTCAGGGTCGAGGAGCACTCCCAAGTTGTGAACCCTGTCCCTCAGAGGGAGTGCAACCCCATTTAGGACAGGACCCAAGTCCCCCACCCCGAAGCCCGAGCTGCCCACCAACAGGACCTCCGTCTTGCCTGGATTGAGCTTCAGTTTATTGGCCCTCATCCAGCCCATTACCTCGGCCAGGCACTGGTTCAGTATAGCCACTGCCTCACCTGGATTGGTGGTTCCCAGTAATTCATTTCTGATTAAATGGTTTCATAAGTAATTCAAATGATGGATATATTATTGTGTGTGTTCAATATTCACTATAGTGGAAGGCATGCCTGGATGAAAAAGTACATACATATCACATCTTGCAATAATGAACTAGAGTTCACAAACTAGTGCAAACTAGTGCAAGTTTTCAAGAAGATGAGATATTATAGAGGTATCAAATATAATTTTAATAGTGTATTCAGAGAAAGCCCTGAAGAACACTTTCTCTTCCAAATTAGCATATAATTTGACATTAAGCTTTTCCAAGGACACAGACATCAGTTCTGTTCTGATTTACTTTGGTGTGGCCACATTGATTTAATTGAGGGACTAGGTGAAAATTGCTCAGCCTAATTTTAAGCAATTTTCTGTTATGAACAGAGAATCAAAGGCTTACCAAACCAAATCTGCAGCTTTTACACAAACCTGCCCTATGTTTTAAAGATAAATTGGTCATTCAATCAAGAATTCAGACAAAAGAATCAATTTTTTTATGACGGTTGGGAATGGTCCTAAGAAGAATTCCAAAATCTTTTTCAGGATTGTTGTGACCTTTGAGTTGGCCTAATACATCCAGTAAAGACCTGATGTGATATAGAGATTAGGGTGTTGGTCTGAGAATTGGAAGATGTATGTTCTATTTCCCATTCAGCCATGATACTCGCTGGGTGGCTTTGGGTCACCCAGACAGGCTCACCTGTCTCCCAGGGCTGTCTCTTCTCAGAGAGAGGACTATGTAAACTATCTTGGGTTCCTTGAAGGAGGACAAAAAGTGGGCTGTAGAAGAAAATCACCCTGTATGAATTTTAGTATAAACATAAAATAATCTAAAAACAGACCCTGATGAGCTTCCTTCATTGTCTACCATGTTCAACAGTTATAGGTAATGAGTTACACAGGTTGAGATCTAGAGAACACCACAACTATTCACATGTTTCCAAGGCCACATATGTCTTGTTGTGTTTGAACAACAGTCTTCCATTCCATACAGCAATTTGAAAATGATGGGGATTTTCAAATAGCGCTAAACCAAACTGCTTTACCCCCACCTACAACCTACTTGTAGGTTTTGATGTTGGAGGCACATTTTGGTGAAGAAGGACAATTATACAGAAGTGAAACATTCACTCCACTTACCATGGTGGTCACTTTCCCCACTGCTGTTGGATGCCATTTCTCCCAAAAACTGCTTTTTTTCCTACCCAGAAAAAAAGGAAGCATTGCTCTTTGCACATTGGTGTAAGGTCCGTATCTATGCTGCTGCCATCAAGATCATGGAAATAGGTTATGTCAACAAAAATAAAATAAAATAAAATAAAATAAAATAAAATAAAATAAATTGAGGGGACATCTGATGTAGCTCCTCTGCCTAAAGGCATATTGATGGCTCAAGTTTCCTCTCCTGAAACTCAGTGGCTAATGGCATAGACTTTTTTTAGTCAACCTCCTAGCACCACTGGAATGCAGACCTGGAGAGCTTCTTTGAAACTGAATTGGACCCTCAGACTTGAAGAATATCCCTCCCCTGGATATAGTCTTCAGAATATGTTACTAAATTCCTTCATCCAGCATGGTATCAACTGGTTGTCCCACCCCTTCAGAAAATAGGAACTGAAATAGAATGTGGGTCAGGCATATTCTCTGCTCTATGTTCCAATTACATGTTTTGGTGATGGTCACTCTAGCCAGGATGGCCAAATTGCTGTTGTAGTTTGACTCTTGTCTTTTCCATTCGGTTAGTTTTGGGGAATGAGTAGATATTGTCTACTTGTCCCACATCCTGATGATCATGCATGTCTCACTTTTTGGATTGGTTATTGATAGCAGTAGAGCTTTGCCCAAAATACTATGGGAAGTGTCATATTCTACAAGGCAACTGAAATGCTAAGGCCATAATGTAGCAGCCACTGGAAGTGCTTCAAAGGAGTCTGTAACATATTGGGCGTTTATGATAAGAGTTAGCAATAAAGCATACTTCTGTCCTTCTTATTGGGCTTGAACTTTTCTTCCATAGATAAAACTTTTATATGAAGCCATAAAACCTTTTCATGAAGTGACACCAGGTGAGAAAAGTGAAAGTTATTCTAGCCCATTTAAGAACAGGCACCTGTCCCATTCCATCTAAAATTAATCATTACTGAATTCATTGAATTTAACCAGTTACTCATGGTTCCTAGAAGTCTCTTTTTCCCTGTCATAATAAAATAATAAACAGTACTTGGCTTGGGTCCATTACCTGTCAAACAATTTTGGTTAGTTACTTATATATGCATTTTAATCCCCATTTTCAGAAAGCTGTATTTTTCCCAGAGATGCACATCAAATCATGAGATACAGGCCCTGCCCTCAGGCCACAAGCTTAAAAGACAAAACACGCGCGCGCACACACACACACACACACACACACAAAGGAAATAGGAGTGGAGAGAAAAGAAAAAGGAGGAGATCAGTTTGACAATAGCAAAAGAAAGTGCTGAGGCTGAGCTGTACACGGTATAATTGACTGTGCCCCTTGTTTCTCTGGTTCATGAAAAATAACTAGAGTGTTCCTTTCTTTTTCTTCTGTGGGGAAACAACTAATTCTTTCTGGCAGAGAGAAAGAGAGCAACACAGGCACTCTGTATTTTCTTCTTCAGCTGATGGTGGGGCTAGGCAGGCCTTCACACTGCTGAGTAGGGCAACCTCCAAGTGGTCTTTGATAAGGCCAGTGCACTTAAGGAAATAGGAGTCAGGTCCACCTTGTGGTTTCCAGACCTAATTATCAAAAACATTACATACACTCCAGTATAGTCACATTTATGATCAAACAATATTGAATACTTGAAGTATTCTTAATTCAAATATTGTAAGTTTTAGATCCTGTTACTAATTTCCCTTTTATCTGTCCTGAATCTCCCACAATTCAACCCTAGGTAGGATGACCCTAGGTTCTTGTAAAATAAATTTGCTTATGCAAATGTTCATTATATTCTATGCTCTTTTTTGCTGATGTGTAAATAGCACTGTCTCACCTAGTTGTAGAGCAGGACCATTTAGGCAAGGAAGTTTTCCCCTACATTTAGTTCCATTGGTTTATTTCCTTTTATGTGAGGAGCCTTCAAAGTATTCCATATAGTCTGGGATCTAAAAGGTGCACATATTGCACCTACCTGCATGATCATTTCAGCCCATTGGGGCTTAGTTAAGCCACAGCCAATAGGTGAAGCTCATGCAAGAGGCTCTTGTGAATATTCAAGCCCCAGCAGGTGGTCACCATGGTTTATAGTGACAGCTGAACCCAGTGGATTGTTGCTTGATAAACTACCCATAACCCATGAGCTGTTTGGGGATGGAGCGGTTTGTTACCATGACAGCAAAACATCCAGCATGTTTTGGATGTCATGGTAAGCCACTGCGACGAATCACTATTCACAGTGGCCACCAGCATGGCTTAAATCAGGGGTCTCAAACTCAACTTACCTGGGGGCTGCTAGAAGTAGAGTCTGGACCACATCAAGTATTCCACCACGGCGGTGGTGGTGGGCCGCTCATCCCGCGGCCGGCCCGGGCGCCACCGCAGGGCCCCTCCCCGTGCCCTGCCCGTCCCAGCAATTGGCCCGCGGGTCACGAGTTTGAGACCCCTGGCTTAATTAAACCATGATGGCCAGTAGCAGACTGCATGGTTAACTTGCGCTTTTCTGTGTTAAGACCTGAAGGTACAACATTGGATTTCTGATGTATTAGTGGGTTAGCAACCCAATACAAAATTTATTTATTTGTGAATTTCTTAATGCATTAGTAGCCCAGCATAAAATACTGTTATCCAGTTTCTTAAAATTTGTTTATTTATCCACATATTTATAAGCCACCTGCAACTGCCAAAAGGCCTTCCTAGGAAGCTAGCATATCACACAGACACAACAGCAACACATTAAAACCTGTTAAGACTTAAAAGATTAAAAATATCAATACAATAGCAATATCAAAAAGGCCACCACATTCATAAGGGCTAAGTATTAAAAAAATTAAAGGTATAACTAAAAATATAGACTGCTTTGTGTTGAATAAGTCTGCATTTTTTCCTTTCCTTTCCTTTCCTTTCCTTTCCTTTCCTTTCCTTTCCTTTCCTTTCTGCATTTGTCCTACTTCTGTCATCTTGATGTCTTGTTAATATTGGTTAAGGGTCTCATTTGGGACCATTGGATGCAGTTTTAGAAATCAAATAGATACATTTCATAAAAGGAAGCAGGGTTGTTTTATGTTGACATAATGTGTGTGTTGATACACACGCACACACATCCTTCATAATTATGGCTCTGAGGTCCAATGTTATAATGTTATTTAACAGGTTTTAATGTTATAACTAACAGTTATATAGTTTTATATTTATGAAATAGATTTATTTGTTATAAAACATTTTTAAGAAATGTACACAAATTTAGAATTGAAATGATACTTGGAACTTGAATTATTAAGGGAATTAATTTCTGCAGATTCTGATAAAAACTGACCTGATCTATACCTCTGAGTAATATGTTTTGAGAGAAAATATATTTAGAATAACATATTTTGAGGAAAATATATTATGGCTACTTTTTTCAGGTGCTCCTAACTTTTCTTTATTATATGCTAGAGGTCTATGCATCACTGATATTTCAAAGTTCCTTTTTTAAAAAGGAGAAACAGAATTCAGTTGAGATCTAGTAATAAGAGAAAATCCAAGTTATTTCTGTTTCATTTGTTAATATGTTTTATATTTATTAATAATTCTTCAAAGGAGAGTCAAATAATTACATTTTATGACTCAAAGGAAGAGGACTCTTTCTTTTCCTTTTCCTTCTTTTTCTTTTTCTCCTCTTGCTAAAACTAGATAATGGAAACTCGGTATTTTTTATTCTGCTTCCTTTCTTAATCACAGTGGTGCTTTTATGTCTGGGTGGCTATAAAAACTTGTTTCATGTTTATGAAAATCAGTCATGATAAAATTTTGTCATTGGGATATTTTATTTCATTTAAGGGTCATGGCAAACTGTCTTTTTTATCCCATGCTGTGTGCTCTTATAAATGCTTAATATGGTTTGTTTTTGATGGAATATGCTTGATATTTGTGGAAAAAGCAATATTAGCTAAATAAGTTATTTGATTCGTTCACAGATCATGATTTTAGAAGGAACTAGCAGAATGAATCTTAATTCTGTCACAAATCTCCTCCATGAACAATCGTCCTGGACAGATGGATATCCCACATGTAATGGTAGGATGAGTTCACCAGTGTGATCTATGAATGGAGATTAGGTGTATGTCTTTCTCTTGCCATTATCTGATTTGTAGTCTCTTCTAAACATTAATGGAAAATGTTTTCACTAGAATTTTACTGTGCCTTTTTAAAATAGTTTTGCACCAGCAGAATGAGATCTGGTATAATCATCATTAGGTATGAAGCCTTAATTGTGATTCTTTGCAGTCACCCATTCATTTCCTTGAAGATTTAAAAGTATTAAGTTGCTTTCCTCAAAGATTATATCAGCAGCAGCTGTCACCATCCAAAATACACCCAAGTAAACTCCTCATACTAATCTACTGCTGGCATCAGGAAAGATAATTGCTGCCCCTTGAAATTCTCCATTCCAGTTCTCACTGTCTTGATTTATAAGGCCTGGTAGTTGTTGGCAATGATACTAAGGATGCTACCTGTGGCCAGAAGAAATGTTGGGTGGGGTAGAAACCTCTTCATTTGCTGTAATGAGAGAAATACCCAGTGGATTTCAAATAGGTCACAAATGTAGGACATTCTCAGTCAGGTGCACTTCTTGGTAAATGCTAAACAATTAGAGTAAAAGTGGTAGCACTAACTTCTGTGCATAGAAATGTGATCGTATTAGGGTTTCAAAGCCCAGAAGTTGATCCAATTTATAAAATACTTTCCTTAACTCTAAAGGAGGATGCTATACTGTGCTAAAGTCTGGTTGCACAATCATTAAGGGGCTTCCTTCCTGTGATGCCATCATGCAGATACATTTGCCTAAGTAGAAAAATAAAAACCTATTTACTTTAATAAGGTATTCCTTATTATTTTCAAATTACTGTTTTAATTTCCTGTCTGTTCTCTTAACCATATCAAGAGTTACAGAAGTGTGAAAAGTTATAAAGGACTCTGCCTACGGATTGTTCTTTAGTGAGTTAAAAATTTATGGGTAAAACATGACAATTAAGAGGCATGTGAGGTATAAGAACATAAGAAAAGCTATGCTGGATCAGACTTAAGATCTATCTAGTCCAGCACTCCATACACATAATGTCAAAGGATCCCTCAAGCAGGAGAGAGTAGAATAATATTAGAGTTGGAAGGAGTTACTGAAGGAGTTACTGCCTGTGCCATTTCCACATGTGGTGACCCACCCATTTCCAGCTTAGCAGAGGTGACTTGACATGCTAGCTTGATGTATAGCTATTCAGGAAGGCACTGATGGGTGCAAGACCTCTGTCTGCCCAAGCTTGCCAGCAACTGGTGCGTGCGGGCACGCCACCTCTGGAACAGGAAGACGCACTGAGCTGGCAAGACTTGTAGCCACTGATAGCCTCTCCTCCATGAATCTGTCTGATTCCCTTTTGAAGCTGTAAAATTTGTGGCCATCACCACTTTCCATGGCAATGAATTCCATAGTTTTACTACAGGTAGTGTGAAGAAGCATTTCCCTTTATCTGTCCAAAACCTTCCTCCAATCAGCTTAATAGGATGACCCCAGTTTCCAGTGTCATGAGAGAGGGAGAAAAATCTCTCCCATTCCACTTTCTAAACATCATGCATTATTTTAAACATCTCTATCATATTCCCTACGCTTTTTAGTAAGTTAAACGGTTGTAGCTGCTCCATCCTGTTCTAGCCTCTGGTTCATTTTTGTTGCTTATCTCTGTTCTTTTTCCAACTCAGTAGTATCCTTTTTCAGATAACGTGACCAAAGCAGAACACAATTTTTTAAGTGTGGTTGTACCAAAGATTTGTATAAGGAGAGTACCATCTTGATAGTTTTATTTTCTATACTGTTCTTAATTATGCATAGCAAGGAGTTTGCCTTTTTCACACCAGCTGTGAAAGTTAATGACATAGTTAATGAAGGCTAAAATACAATTATGCGTAATATAATTTGGCCTTTGTTGTTCTTAGGAATTAACATTTTCTTCTCTTGTGAAATTGTTGATTCAGTTTAGTTTTAGTTTTGCATATTTTATTGTGAAATAATGATGCATGTCTATGTGTCTGTAACTTGCATGTTTTGTCTGAGTGATCATTCTCAACCAGCCACATATCCCCTATGCTACAGTTTTGTGCTGGGATGTTGGAACTCTTTCAGCCCTAGGCCTGATTCCATTTCAGAGAAGCTTTGAGACTGCATTTCAAATGTGGGTAGGGCTGAAGGCAGAAATGGAAGGACCAAAAGTTCCCAATGTATATTTAGCATAAAACCATTGGTGACAATAACTAACCTTAGAAGAAATATGCCAGCCTTTTAGAATGGGGGATAAACTGCAAGAAATCTAGGAAACCATCAAATGATCAAGGGTTGGAGAAAGGAGCATGGGCCTTGGAGGAGCTGAGAAATGACAGTTTGGAACCTCAGGTAACCAAGGCATGATGATGACAATTATGAATGCCTACTTAACTCTGTAGAAAGGGGAACTAGATATTTGGTTAATGGATTAATAGAGGAACAGAGAGGAAAATTATTTGCCTGTCTCATTTAACATATTTGGATATGTAATGTTCACAAGATATAGAAAGGATGGATTATTTCTTATGTGAAATGCGGTACAGAATAAGATCCTTGGTCCTTCCTACAGTGAAGTTAGCTAAAAAGAGAACTTGTATATTTACAGGTTGCCTATCTCCATGTCCCTGTGCTGAATTTCTTTCAAATTTCCCAACAACTCAGGAATGCAGCTGCTATTTTATTTTACTGCATGATAAAGAATTGAGACCATGAAGTAATTAGCTCATTTATTTATTTACTTTTGCATTTACATGCCACTCCCTCCTCCTAATGGAGTCTCTGGGCAGCTTACAATATTTAAAATAACATGCTCATTAGAACAATAAAAATGATCCAGTGCAATAAGAGCATTAAATAGTTAATATCAGGCAACAATAAATAGGTCATTATGATAAAATAGAGTAAAATCTACTGTTGAAGTCACTCACTTCAGAACTTCCACTGCTTTCTGAGGAAGAGTTGTGAAGGATAGCTAGTGATGGATCTCATCAGAACATGGGCGACACGTCATTCTGTATCCCCTGCTTAGCAGTTTCATGAAAAATATTAAACAATAGGAGACAAAATAAGACACTTGCAGAATATATCCGTCCAAATCACATGAGATGGAAAAGCTATCTTTCAAAATTACCTTCTAAAAGGAATGGTGAAAACAACCTGCATCCCCCATCCAGTCCTATTCTGATAAAGCAGTGCTCCAGTCATACAGGATTCTATTGTATGTCAACACCATATGTTTTGTGGGTTTGTGAGACTTTAAGCCCTCAAAACATTTTAGCCTACAACTCCCATCATCCCTTACCATAGGCTAAGCTGGCAAGAGCTTATGGGAGTTCCAGTTCAAACATCTGGAGGGCCACAAGTTGCACATTTCTACTTCAGGGTCTCTATGTCTCTCAGACCCTTTTGCCTTCTTAGTTTCCAGTTATAACATGAGAAAAGCATGTGTTGATTTTGAAGGGGAGAAAATTGCTGCTCTGAATACAGGTAGCGTTCTATTCCTCATGTTTTGAACTGCAGCTCACATCAGCCCCTCCTGGCCTGGGCATGGGGCAGGGATGCTGGGAATTTCAGTCAAAACAACTGGAGAGCCCCTGGTTGGCTGTAGAACAGGCAGAGAGGGGCAGTACTACAATCTCAGACAGCCATTTAGCCATGTAGTAAGACTGACTGGCTTTCATTGTGATTTAAATAGCAGATGTGCATATTAGCTCAGCCTCAGTCTTGTCCTTCCCACCATGTTTGAGTGACATTTCTGTTTTTAAAAGCACAGCATTAATGTGCATGCATTTATCCATCCATCCATCCATCCATCTTATTGATTTCATAAGGAACTCATTGAGGAGTAAAAAAAACTGCTCCAAGTGCTGGAGAATTGTGATACCACTGAGACCAGCTAACCAGTGCCACCATCAGCAAACCCCTACTTCACAATGCTTCAGAGCATAAGCTCACAGCATGCAAAACTTATTTATTTATTTATTTATTTAAACATTTTTATGCCGCCCCATTCACCGAAGCCTCGGGGTGGCTTACAACAATAAGTTAAAAAAAATAATTCTAATATTAAATTAAAAAATATAAACATTAAATTAAAATACAAAAACACCAATCTAATTACATGCAAATTACATGCAAAAACTGCTCTAGAATGAATAATTAGTCTGCAGTTTCCAGACATGTAAGAAGAAAACTTCTGTTCCTACAGGTATACACTGCTGCAGTGCAGGCTACACGTTACTCTGCTTTTGCTAATATCTCACTGTCTTCCACTTGGCTTCTGAGTACTGCTCAAAGTGCTGATGTTGACTTTTACAGCCCTAAACCAACCTTCCCTGATGTGGTCCCTCTAACTGTTTAGGAATTCCTCTCCTATCAGCCCCAACCAGCACAGCCAATGGTCAGATATACTGGGAGTTGTAGTCCAAAGCAGCTGGAAGGAATCAGGTTGTGGAAGTACTCTAAATGATCAGGGATTAGGAATTTTCATGGAATCGGGCCATCAAGCCAGTACTGCTGACACCAGCTGGCAGTGGCTTTCCAGGGTTTTAGGAAGGATTCTGGAGCTGTGCAGAATGGACCTGGGACTTTTTGCATGCAAAGCATCCATACCTGAACATTTTTTCCCCTCAGTTTCTGCTTTGGGATCCTCAGTCTTGAGCAGTTACTGGGCTCAGGCGTTTTTTCAGTGATCCTGAGAGAATGGAGCACCATTCTAGGACTGGTTTTGTGAGCTGTGGTCTGAAGGCTTTGCTTCTACTTTTGCTTTTAGTTGCTCAGGGCACTTGCCTTTGCCTCCTCTGCTGGTGTTCTGCTCCTTAATTAGCTCTTCTTACTCCTGTTTCTGCTGTTTGGTGATTGTGTTTTAGTTTTTACGATTTTTTTCTGCATCGGTGGTTTTAAGTCTTTGGATAGAAAATGCAGGATAGAAATGTTTTAATATGCAAATAAAAGAATAGTGTCTCATTTGACTAATATCATTCAGGAAATATTTGATGATAAATGATACAGCAAAGAACCAAATCTTTTCTTGCAGCACCAGGCAGTTTTTTTGGAACTCAGTGGCATGAAATTCAGCCTCAATATTGGACCAAATATCAGGTCTGGGAATGGCTCCAGCATCTCCTGGATACCAACCAGCTCGATGCCAACTGCATTCCTTTCCAGGAGTTTGATATTAGCGGGGACCACCTGTGCAACATGACTTTGCAAGATTTCACTCGGGCAGCTGGCACTGCCGGACACCTTCTTTACACCAACCTGCAACATCTGAAGTGGAATGGTAAATAAACACTGAAGTATATGCTGCCACTCCCATTTTTGGGTACCCATATATTATGCTGGAATACAATTCGGATCACTTCTAGCCAGCTTGACCAATAGTCAAAGCTAATAATACTTGCAATTCAACTGCATCTGGGAGCCTGGGGTAGGGAAATCTGGGATCAGGATTTCTAAACAGGTGAAACGCAGTTGTAAATTTCATTGAGAAAAGTAGGTATAAAGAGGAGGGAAAAACTTCACTATTTAATATTTCCTTTACAACCTATGAGTCACAGAGAATATATGCAGAGTGTTGGAACAACCAGCCTGTTAATGGAGCCATGAAATAACTGTGAACAGAACCTGTTTCTAAAAGCTTGACAACGTTATACCTCTTTGTTCCCTCCAGAATTACATTCCAGATATGCTGAAATAGCTGTTGAGTTTGTGGCATCTTTTTCATATGGTGATCAGAGATATATCAAATCTTTAATATGGCTGAAGATCAAAGCCACACTTGTACCACAGCAACACAAATTGGCCAGCAAATCTCTGAGCAGCAAATTGATTGTCCATAGGCCATGTTACCTAAGTCTTGGGTCATTTATTGGCTCAAGTAAATAGGTGGATACTATCTTGGATGTGTAGAGCTATAGATGAGAATGAATGGAGAGCACACTGTGTTTCAAAATATGAAACACATATTTGTATAAGTTTCAAACCCTTGTTAAACTGTGACTCATCCATTTGTGAAAATGGATATATAGTTAGAATATTGGATAAGATGATTATTATGTTGAATAGTTAAGAGTTTTCCCACACATTAAAACTTACACTCACATCTGCTTTTCTCTCAAATTTCTCCCATGAATAATATTCCAATTATTGGAGAAATACTTCTTTAAAATGTTTGCTAGTGAGTTAGATATGGATGTGCCAAGGAACTAGGAGAAAGGTATTCTAATGGAGACTCTTTTCCTATTCTACTCTAATGAAATTACCAGCACAGCTGTTAGCACTGATTCCTGCCAGCAGAATCAATTAGCTGCTTTGGCAGTATACTTTTGAAGTCCTGCATTTCTGCATAGTAAGTTGTACTTCCATTTTTTTCTGTTGCAGGTCAATGTGGAAGTGAACTGTACCCATCACACAATGTCATTGTTAAGGCAGAGCAAACAGGTAGGTTACAGTGGTGATCTTGGCATCCCAAACACCTCTAAATAGGAATGAACAATTTTTTAAATTATAGTTTTCTACTGCCTTTCTGAAGCCAACTGTAGTGATTTACATAAATTTCAAAAAAACTAGTAAAAAGTTTTTAAACTTGTAAATCATAACTTTTTTAAAGGAAAATGTTTGTCTAGAAATAATTAATGAACTAACTTGATAGCTCGCTAACCAACATAAACTGACAGACTAAACATCAAAGGAGCAGCAAAGCCCATGTAAATGTTACCAAAAATACTAAATTACTGAATATAAATAATATGCAATCAGCCTTAAAAAAATGAAGCCTCACTGATAGATTCCCATCTGTGGAATGCACTCCCCAGAGAGGTCCACCTGGTGCCATTGTTATTTGTTTTTTGGCACCGGGCTAAGACCTTTTTATTTAAACAATATTTTAACAATGTTTAATATTATCTATAGGTTTTTACTTCCAGCCAGAATGAATCGGGGTTTTTAATTTGTGTAATTTGTATTTTTTGTATTTGTATTGGGCACTATGTTGTCTATTTATGTTTATTTATGTAAGCCATCCTGAAGTGCTAAGCGATGGGACGGCATATAAAAACTCCAAACAAACAGACAAACAAACAGACAAACAACTTACAATGACTGAAAGCAAAGGGGGTGCTCATATCTCACTGACATGAAAAGGGACCTACACATGCGTTGCATTAGCTCAATTGTGGAATGAATTTGCTTATGTTTCAATAAAGCTAATCATGTTAAAATGTTTTTTCTAAATGGAAATAATGTACTCATTTGGTAATTCATACAAATGAGAAAGGTAGAACATAGAAAATGAACCAATGCTACAAAAGATTATTACAGTGTTACAAAACTGCTAAGCTGTTTTTCCTAGAACTTTTATACGTATCACATAGCATAATGCAAACTAGGTCCCCCTTTTCATTTTATCTTTTTACTGGCTAAAACCATTGCTTGGCTTGCAGAAAATCTCAGATTAGATTTCTCTCATCTCCCCTTAAAGGAAAGGCATAGGTGGTTGAAAGGAACTTTGCGTGACACCCTGGAAAGCTGCTGCCAGTTAGATGGTCCAACACTCCTAATAAATGTAGCTAAACTCAGGCATCTTTTTCTCACAGAAATTATAATAGTGCTGCTAGTAGTATAAGGAAATGCATGAGTGTTTACAGTTAGAAAGGCAGGTAATTGATGCTAGCATTGACAAACTAGGTTGCAAAAGGAGTTTGATGATTAATGGCTGGGAACTTTTTGGCCTTTTGGATCAGTACCTATTTGGCTGCAAATTCAGTCCATGTTTGTTCAAAATACTGGGAGATTTGTCCCTGACTTCAGGGCAATGTAGGCTGCACTCCCAACTTGCGGATGAACTAAAAAAAAAAAAAAATCCATCATGAGACTACTCTTTTATCTCTTCTTAAAGGATATCATGTATCAATGGTATAGTAACGATGACATGAAAGCTTGTAATTGTCCTGTGCTAAATAGATGGCTTATATTGCTGCTTCTATAGTGCAGCACTGGAAAAACAAAAACTCATCCTAGTCCCACTTGGGTGAGGCTTGTTTTTAGAGAAAACAATGGATAGTTGAGGTGTATAAACAACTAAAGGGTGTGTACTTGTTGCATGGACATAGGTTTGGGATGCCCAAACATGTAGCTGGTAAGAAAAAGATTGGCTGAATTCCTATGTCATAATTCTTAGCTAAGTGCGATGATTTAGTAAGTCATTCATTTTCAATCACAATCACATTTATTGTTGTAAGAGACAATCCTCTCCCCAAACATGTTTTTTTGAAATACAAACAAAAACAAAATTCTCCTAAAAAGTAACATGTATTCGTATAGATGGATTAGATGTTGAATAACAATACCTGAGTCTAGCTCCTTGTAGTCAGTGAGACATCCAAATGTCTGCTTGCTCTGGATTGTGCTTATTGTAGGTTTAAACTGTTTATTCTGAATATAAAGCATTTTTTAAAAATCGGACTGAAAATATTCTTTTACTAAGATTGCTTTTTGTTGTGCATTTTTCTTATATTGTTTAAGATCCATCTGTAATGGCATCCTGGAAAGAAGACAATTATTTCTACAATAGTGGATATGGTGGCACAGTAGGTAACTAACACAACAACCAAAGAAATATCTTTTGGAATGACACTGATATTTTTGTAAGACATCCCATTAAGTTATACTCTTTCTTTCTGATTCCTCAGAATTAGTGGACAGCAAAGCCTATTGTCGAGCACAGATTTCAGTCAATGCTGCTAATTATCATCCAATTGGTAAGAATTTCTAAAGTCTTATTAAGTCCAGATGCCTCAGAATAAGAAGGCCAAATCACACCATCAGTTTTGCTGACCTTATCACATTATCATGGTGTGCACATTTATTCCAGTTTTGGGACTGTTTCGATGGTTTAAACTTCAGATTGTGGATCCAATGTGATCCAATGAATGGAATGAGACTCCACCTCCATTCTCCACATTTAATGACCTTAATATATGAGGACAGTGACATATATAAAATGCCATGAGCCTGACCTGGGTCTGGGATATCTTGGTCCTACTCACAACACTTAACCACAACGCCACTGTGAATGTTGATGATCGCAGCATCCTGTGATTACTTGCAGGTGTGAATGAATCATCAGGATCAAACAGCATAGTTAAAAATTGAATACCACTTCTGGCCATCTCAAGTGAAATGTTTTGTAGAGGGATCAATTCACACTTTAAATCGGGAGCCTTCAAGTGCTGCATAATTGAGTGATCAGAAATGAAAGGTTCACATGCACATCTGAACCAGTGTTATGCAGAGCAAAGCAAAGAACGTATGATCACTATGACTATACTTATAACCATTGCTATATCTAACCCTTTTTTCATCATGGCTACATTCGGTCTGACTAAAATAAATGTATACCCTGAATAGAAATAATTTGCAACAAGTCCACACTGGTACTGTATAGCTTTTAAAATGTTAAGTAGGAAGAATTACTTTGAATCTTCATGGTGGCTGCTCCATTGGATCAGTTAATTTATTAATTTTGCTTTATTCATACCCTGGCTTTCTACCAAACAAATGGTGAAAATACATGATTGAATCACCACATGGTTTTGAGTCATTTGGTTTCAAACACTGAAAATTGTGCAAAAAATGCATTAGCGCTTAGATATAAGATCAGTTATCTGCTTCCTCCAGGCACTTAAAAAAATGTCTGTAGTGGGTTTCTTTTGGTAGGTAACAAGTGTTTTGACTTAAGGGCCATTTTGAAAATGTTCAGAGACTGCTCCTCTGAACATGGCCTGTTTTTTTTTTTTTTTTCATGTTTCCCAATAATTTTGCATTAATTGCATTCTACAGCCCTGTGCTATGTGAGGAAATTTCCAGGGCAGCCATTTTATCACAGATGACATGATGCAACACCATGACCTTTGATGTAAGGGAGGAAGCTAGAAAATGTCGTGTGGGTTGGAGTGGGTTTCAAATAAATGAGTGTTTGAATGGTATAGGGGAGTGGTATACTTAGTTTTCAAGTTTTATTGATGAACAGTACAAACAATTCTGCACAAATGTAAAAGATTGATTGATGGTGGCCAAAAAAACAGTGAGAAATTCTTTGCTGAGAACAAATAAAAAAGAAATGGAGTTGGAGGGAAATGTGGAGAGTAGATAATGATGATGAATTTCTATACTACCCATAGCTGAAGCCTCTGTGTGATGTACAATAAAATATAAAAATAATAAAATACAGTAGATGAAACAGTAAGAAGTAAAAAATAATTTAAAGTAAATTAAAAGAGCAGTATAGGTCACAAGGGACCAAAAATGCCAATCTATTAATAGGTACATGTGCAATGCAACTTTTTTATTCTGGACAGCCTCCTTACAGTACAGATATCCATGCAAGTAAAAATTCAACAAGTGTACCTGGTCATCCTGCCCTCTCCTGCAACAAAACCCCCATGGAGATGCAGTGATGAAAAACTAGTACCTCTGATCTTTGATTTGCTCTTTAACAAGCAAAGCTTTGTCTGTTCATTTCTGCACCATGCATTCTTTAATTTTTTCATCTCTTGCAACTGTTCTGGGCACAGAATCCCTGCCAGTCTGCAGGGTGAGGGAGATGGAAACCCTGTCCCTAAATAGGCAGTTAGCAGTATGGATAGAAAACTGGGTACATGTGTGCTGATTTACAGCAGCTGTATAGCCTGCTTTTCCTCAGTCTTCAAACAAATGAGCTCAGCAGCTGATATTTTTCTTTTCTTTCGCTGTCCGCCCATTCTCATAAAATGACTGCCAGCTCTTCAAATCCCTCTGACAGTAGCGAGGTTCAGTCAAGTTCCCTTTGTGGTGAACTCTCACTAGTTGATCCTAGAAGAAGGGTTGGCACACCAAGGGCACAGCATGTTGTAAAAACCAAATTTGTATATTCTGTGAAAAGGGGTGACTGACTCCTGAATCATATGCAAATATCAGCCATTTCCCTCTCTCTCAGGTTTTGCAAGGCACCTTTGTTAATACATCTTTTTTTGTTGCATTTGTCAAGGCACAGCCTTTGAAAGATCCTCATTTTTTAAACATCTCTTTCTGTGAAATGATAAGCCAATGTTTTTGCAGGCATAAAATATTACCAATTAATTACAAATTCTCTGAGAAGCAGGGAGAATAGTCCTTTCCTTACATTATACTAGAACTACTGACAAACCAGCATGGCAACTGCCATATCCAACAGATGCTCAGCCCAGGAGGAATGAGAGAAATTGCACAAGGGGTCAACACCCACACTGGCATTAAAAGAACAGCCATGGTTACAGTGTCCCCAAAAATGCCACAGCACCCACCAATCAGTGACTACGTTGGAGACAACTCCCACACACAAAGGCAGCCATTAAGCTCACGGCAACAGGGATGTTCCTCTAGCACACAGACCTGCATCATCACCACACAAACAAACATGACTGCATGTCACCCTGGGTCCACCAGTCCAGTGGCACAGCTAGCTATAACATTATTATTCCTCGTCTCTAAGCATTTCTACAGGCCATTGTTGGAGTCCCCTCATGCCCTTCACAACCACTAATTTTGGAGCAGAGAAAGGAGGAAGGACAAGAGACACCACGCAGCTTCCTGAAATTCAAGAAACTTCTAGAGAAGAGGAGGAGCCCTTGAGTGGAAGCCCCTGAACATGCAACATAGCCAGACACACACACATTTATATACTTCTGTCGCATCTCTCTTACCCACCATTTCCCCTCATAGAAGACTTGCTCCAGATTTCTGGATACTCTCCCATTCACTTTTCCAACTCTACAGCATCTTTTTTGAGCTGCACTAAACCAGCACTGGACACAGCATTCCCAATGTGGTCACGACATGCTACACCATATTTTTTGTTTTGTCATGGACATGTGGACCAGGGTGGTCCACATCAACTCTACTTGCGCCTTGCCATGTCCTCTGAAATCAGTGGGAGAGAAGCTTCATGTGCCAGGTGGGGGGGGGCTGATGGAGCTGGTCCAGTCAGAGTAATCTTGGGTGGGGCGGCTGTGGATTGAAGAGCGCTTCTCCCTTGTGCTGTCTTTGCTGGTGGAACACTCCTGCCTGCAGAATGTTCTGCTACATCAGTCACGGTGGCAACTTTTCTGATGTTCTGCCTGCATAATGGACTTCCATAGATCATACCAATCCTCAAGCAGTGAAACTCAGCACAGGATTGCAACTTGATTTGGAAAGAAAGAACAAAATAGCCAACTAATTCAAAAGCAGCAAGCATTTCCCTCCAGGAGCAGGGATAATACAAAATAACATGAGGTAGCAAATGGGCTTTAAGATGTGTTTATCTAGAATCTTAATGGCGTAATTTAAATTCTCAGGATAACTGTTTTCAGAACAAAAATTCACAATGGCCCTAGGTTTAATGGTGGGGTGGCCTCGGGACAAGTTTAAATACCAAGGTTTAATTTGTTTGTGTGGCTTTCCCACCGGCTCAGCAGTTTCACAGGAGGAGGATGTGTTCTGAGTTTGGTCAAGAAGAAAAGGACAGCTATAATTAGCTGGTCTTGACTTGTGAGTAAAGGACTCCCATTGCATGCTTTCCTCTCCTGCTCCAGTTTGCAGCCATTTTACTGGCATGCTTATCAGTGTTGCAACAAAACTGTTCAGACAAGTTTGTAGAGAGAAGCTGGTAGTTACTGTAAGTCATTTGCACATGCAAATCACTAATTTTCATTGATAGCTATGGTGACTGTTTATGCATGCACGTAGGTGGAAGAATGTGTGTGGGCTTTAAGTCTCTGTGGCACTAACCTGCAAGGTTAAACAACACAGGTTTCTGGGAAGTGGTGATGTTGCACTGATAAATGGAAAAACTGGCTGCCAGGTGTCAATTAGACACATATTATGACTTTCTTTTTTCTCCATTGCTATAAATTAAGGATCCAGATCTTTGCTTAGGCAATAAATCTTGAGTAGAGGGAACTTTTTAGCTTTCATTGGTTCAGAATTGCTAGCACTCAGAAATCCCACTGCCTTCCCCCCTCCCGCACCATCACCCCACCCAGGATAAAGGTTGCATGACTTGGAAAAGAGGAGAAAGCATGTCGCTATAAGTCTGGCAGTAAAATATCTGGTTCCAGCTGCCAAGAAATCTTAATCATGTTTGGCTGGTAGTCCTGCAGACTGTTCGGCTTCTTCTTGAAAACAATGCTTGCTAGATGGTTGTGTTCAGACAGGGAGATGTATGTTATACTGATGCTGCTACATGCACGCATACATACATTCATGGTAGAGGGGAAAGGTCATTCCTTAAAGACAAATGCTCTAGCACATTTTGGTGAAGAATGGCTAACATAGGATTCTGTATAAGGTGTGGCTGGATTAGCTCTTCGTTGAATCTGATTTTACTTTTGACGAAGGAAACTTTTTGGCCCTTCCTCATATTATGGGAACTTAGATTACTCAGTGAGGTTGACTGGCAGTAGATTGTGGGCTGAGAAAAGAAAACATTTATCCACGCATTGTGCAATTGACTGCAATCCTCTGGTGGCACTTGCGCCCTGATAAGCACAGCTGGCCCGGCCCTACCATTAGGCAGTGAAAATTTGTGTCTTTAGGATGAGTGAATATCTTGCAACTATCACTGAGATACTGTTTTGAAGTATTTGTTGTCAAAGGTGATTTGCTAATATTTACTGGGTTGTCTGCCATTCTCCCATGATAAGTCTGCCTAGTGCAAATTCTACCTGTAGTGAAAAGGTCTTGTCCAAACTCATTTTAAAAAATTTGCACCATTTTGATAAGGTTGAGCATTTGGAGTGGTGGCAAACTGACTTATGAGAGTTTGAAGCTTATCACTTAGAACTATTTGCTGCTCCTTTATATAATTATTTTTATGAAAAGCATAAGTATTAATTCAACCTTGGATAAAATCTTTGCTAGCTCTCAGTGCAACATGAGTTGGTTGTACCCTCAGTGATTTCAAAATACTCTTGTAGTTCAGCATGACTCTGATTTTTAAAAGACTCGTGATTTAACAAGGAATGATTAAGGCATCAAAAATGATGAGGTTTGGGGTTGTTCATAAGCAGCAGGTCCAAACAAACTGGGATATGGTCTGATATTACCAATGTTTCAATCGTACACTCTGAGTTGATATAACAATGATGTGTAAACAAAAAAGAGACAATTATGGGAAACAGAAGATATAAATATATAGTCTCTCTCATCTGGGCGCAGTATTCTACGTTGTTCTATCTGGCCAAATTTTGCCATGTAGGCCTAAACTGCTAATCTCACCATTGCTCTCCTGTTGGTAGCTGGGGACTTCCTGTCCATGAAGAGATCTAAGACCTCATTAAGTACCCACCCCCACAATCTCATAATCTCATGCATTGTCAAACAGTTTGTTATGACAGTAATGAAACACGCCTATAGAATCATTATTAGGCCCATACACATTAATCAAAGGAATTACTTTCTCATGATGCTTTCCAACTGGAAATAAAACCCAAGCATCAGATTCGATAAACAGATTTTGAACTGAAAACAAGAATTATTTATGAATTAAAACTGCTATTTCCTTGAACTTGATTGAAGTACCTGTTACATAGTCCTCTTCCACCAGATAGCTTGTCAGCAGATGTGTATCTGTTGCCATCACATGTGCTTCCAGTAAAAAACCCACATCAGTAGACAACATATGTTGTCATTTTAGCAGGAAGTCATCAAAGGCCCCAGAGTTGAAACCTGGCATCTCGAAGTAGGGCTAGGAATGGCACCTTACATGAAACTATACACAGCTATATCCAGTCATGAAGACTGTACTGCACTAGAGTACAGTACTATAGACAATAGTAGAGTGGCCTAAGGTCTGACTTAGTCTAAGGCAGCTTCCTATGTTCCTGATTCACTAAGATAAAATGTGGTCTTGGCTACAAGCATAGACTTAAAAACCAACCAACCAATGTAGGGAGGATAGAGCTGTGTCAGCTAAATGGAACTCTCATGTCCATAAATCTATGCCAACGCTATTGGCTACCAGTTGAGTACCTTCAATATGGAACTCTAGATCGAGTTGCATGATAGTTTTATTTGCATAGACCCCAAATGTCTGTTCCAGCAAACAGAAAAATAAAAGAATCTTTGTTCCAACAATCCGCTTCTCCATAAACAGAGCTGCAACACTCTGGTCCAAGGTACTGATGAAGTTGGAAGTAGTCACATGATAGGATGTTACACGATTTCCATATTGCCCAGATAATGCATCTGTTAAGATCATGCCCTTGAACAGCTGCAATTTTCCTGAATTTTGATGCTTGAATGAACATGGAAGGCCCTTAACAAAACATGATAACCAAAAAGTTTAATACAATATGATTACATTTAACAAGTTTATGACTCCAATTTTCTGACAGGCAAACTTGAAATTGAAAATATGAAACTCAATGAAAAAGAAAGGAACATATATTAAGATACACACTCCATTTAGAAGGGTAAAAATTCACACAGAAGCATTTCAACATACATTTTAAAAACATGTTTATCCCATTAAAGTAATATTGTGAAGCATGTATTTATGAAATATTATGAAATGCTGATTATTTTTTCAAGAAATATAGAACCATGAGAATCTACAGAATTCTGATATAGTGTTTATCATAATATATATTAAGCATAAAACTCCAATAGACTTCTAAACTTGTAAATTTAGTATATGATTGTTATTCAGGTATCTTCTGAGGTCTTAGTAGCAGTCAGTAATGGCTCCTTCCCATTCTTACTGGAATCAGTCTAAATGCTTGCATTTGTTCTTTTGTCCTCTGCCAAATGATTGTCTTGCTGATTTCTGCAAATGCGCAGAAAATGCACACAAGAGCTCTAGGAACATGTAATTATTAAAATATCCTATCGCATAGGAAGTCAAACATACTGTTCTCTGCCTCAAATAAGTCCTTAGAAAAGAATATTATTCCATATATTGTCCTAGAGAACAGCTGGATGAGGGAAAACCCTAGGAAAGCTGGATTTCAGAATGAGTTAATTTTTAGCTTGACTTATACATTGGCCTGCAATTTCTAAAATGCTAGTCTAAACCAAAAAAGTTACTAAATAATCCATGGAGTCATCTTGCTCCTACAGCCCCTGCAGTGGTACAAGCCAAATTTCTACAAGAATTATCTGCTAGGAAAAAGTTAAACCTGCTGAATTTCTGCCTGTCATGCACCTAGAGAGAGTACTGGATTCTCTGTCCATCACAAGGAACTGAGCAGGTCTTCACATTATGTGGTACAAGGCTGGTGGGCTGGCAAAACCCAAAAACAGTAATGATAGGGTAAAATGAAGACAAAGAATAAGGCTGATCTCAGAGACAGAAGCAGTCAACTGTGCTCCTATATTAAGCCCAAATATAGGGGAAAGTGACCATGATAATGGTAACTATCTTGGATGAAAAGAAGAGTAAGCAAATTTGTACAGGAAACCTGATTTGGTACCTTTTAGTCATGGCAGCTGGATATAAACTCCATGTTCATGAAGAAGGGTTGATGCCCCTTTGCACTCTATTTGTGTCCTTTCTGGAGGCATGTGATTAAGCACTGCTGGAAACCTCAAAGTCAACTTCAAAGTCAGCATGGATCACCTTCAGACCCACCTCTTTTAAACAATATCTGTCAAATTGCTGGGCGTCAACTGTCTGACTTGACACCTTGAGATATGCTTTTCTTTCCCTTTCTATGTCAAAAACACAAACCATTCTCAAACCACCAACCTGTCTTGTACTGCCAATTTTCAGATCCATTTGTTGTGCTGTTTTCTGAGTAGTTGCCGTGTATTCTCTCTCACCTCCCCTGCACCCTATTTCTGGTGGACTGCAGCTTGAGAATGGCTGCCTTTTAATACACGTCGATATTGGTTAATTTAGTGTTTAAATGAAATAAAGGATCCAATAATCCAGTTTGGGCAGGAGTGTGACTGGGAAGAGGGATAGGAAGTTTATACTTATTGAGTCAGTTGCTTTGCCTTGTCTGTTCGATCAATTTTGTCCTTCCCTGGAGTAGAGGCTCCTATGTTGGATGCTCTGGTCCTTTTTTGACTTGGCTACTGTAATGTGCTATCTAGTTAGTGCTCATTAAACAGCTTTTGGGAATTTTGAAAGGCAGCAGCATAGCTTGCAGTTGTGTAGATGTGCCTTATTGTGTAATCACAATAAGGTAATCACCTGCAAAATGGATTTGGGTGTGTAGGTACAAGAACTGATTCCCTTTTGTGTTACAGAAGATTCTTCAGATGTGAAAAAGTTACCACAAGATCACCCTGCAAAATCCCACAAAAAACACAGTAAGTCAGCCACTATAGAGCTATTTCAATAAAAGGGCGTAAGTACTGGCATCTTCTCTGCATACAGTTCACACTGTATGGGCAAAGATTGGGTTGCTCATGCAGACCTGGCCTCCACCATCCTATCTGCTGCTGGCCCTGGTTCTATGCTGTTGGCATGTAGGGGACATGTCCACAGGTAACTATACGTAGGCTTTTCCAGTGAGTGGGAATCCTGTACAATCCACTTTCCTCTTCTGTAGACATACCAATTGTAGGGAACACAATTGGAAGCCCCGCTCCCTCTCTTCATGTGTGAAAGAACTCCGGAACAGGGCTAGAGAAGGGGCTGACTCAGGCAACTGGTGTTGAGTGCCATGAAAGGGCAGCATATTGTTACTTTTTCATTTAAATTATAATGTTTGTGGCCTCAGGGAGAAACACTTGTAGATTTCAAATGAATTGACCACTTTGTGGTTCTATGTACTTTGCCTTGCCTTGGGGGTTAGTGATGGTGGTTGCAATTTGCTGCTCATCTCTGGCAACAAAATGCCTCAGGCCAGCATAAATTACAGAGGATTGAAATTATATAATTATGTATTACATTCTGACTTGAACAGACGTTATGTCCCAGACCATCATTCCCATGAGGAAGACATCCAAAAGTCTGAAACCAAGCTGAGAGTTCTTCCCAGAATGTGCCATTTTTGAACTGACCCTTTTACTATCTCAGCTTAAAGTAGGCAGGTGAAATGGAAATGTAATGTGGCTTTCAAAAAACAACATCAGATATGAGCTTGCTTTGCTGTTAGTGAGAACTTTAGCTTATAAAAGCAAACCTTGGATTGTCATGGATTCATTCTTCCATTGATGAAAACGTTACTGATAGAGATCTAGAAGGTGAATTATATTGCAGCTGTAAAAATGCACAGTTTGGACAGAAATAGTCATCATTTGAGGACAAACATGATGAAATCTATTCATGATAGAATCCTGCATCATTATCAAAGATTCCTGAGCAGATTTAGCAATCATGAAATGAGAGGGGAGGTCCTTTTAAAGATCAGTAAAGGTTTAAAGAATGGAAAGTGGAGAGCAGGAGTAGATGGTTGATCACTCTGTGAACAGAAACCTGGGCTAGATGGACCCACGGGTCTGAGGCACATAGCTCCACCTGCTCTTATTTCACAAAATTTTCAGTGTTGAAATTGGAAAGGGAGCATGAAAGGACCAGGTGGGACCAGTGGCAGTGACCATACAGGAAGAGGGAATGGCTGTAATAGTTACAATGTGTGTGCAGAAACAGTGCAGATAAAACTTTTCAGATGAGAAGCACAGAGGGAACTAGATAGCTATTCATAATAAAAATGGCATGACAGTTCTTTCCAGGTTATCTTGATGGAATGACCTGAAAACTATCATTTCAGAGTAAATGCAATTTTCGCGGACATACACACACACACGAGAAGGCGAACATTTTAGATTTCTTTCCTTGTCTTGATGTCAGCTTATGCACGCAAGATGGAAAGGTGAATTGCTCCTCCTAACAGCATCAACAGTTGCTCAAATATAACTTTCCTTCTTTAAATAGTATTAGGATTTCTCTTTAAGATACAGAAATACATAGGGTTTTTCCCCTTTAGATCAAAATATTTTTTTTTCTTTTTAACACCATGTTTATTTAGCTCCTCGAGGGACCCACTTGTGGGAATTTATCCGAGACATTCTTCTACATCCAGAGAAGAATCCAGGTTTGATAAAATGGGAAGACCGATCAGAAGGCATCTTCAGATTCTTAAAATCGGAGGCAGTGGCTCAGCTGTGGGGAAAGAAGAAGAACAACAGCAGCATGACTTATGAGAAACTGAGCCGTGCCATGAGGTAATAAGGAGTGAGAACGTTTTGGCTTAGACAGACAATAAGGTTAGTTCGTGGCCTGTATGCCACATAAAACAAGATAACTGGCTGAAATCCCAGGGGACTGAATCGTGTGTAAACTAAAAAAAGTTTAATGTATTAATTGGTAAAAATGTGATATAATTTTTTGTATAATTTCTTCCTGAGGTTTTTCTGTCCTGAGTGAAAGTAAGGTAATATGGCTAGATGCAAAATCTAGGACCACCACTGGAAGCCCCAGTTCTGTAAATAACATCTTAAAGTAATAAGTAATTATTACTATATTCTCTCCTGTCTTCATATAAACAGAAGGTTCTGTCTTTTCTAAGTTTGCAGAACTGCGGAGCCAACTGTGGGTTGTGCCCAATATTGTCACTCTGCTGACAAAAGCGATCCCATCAGTGGAATTGAGGATGGGCTCCTCCTCTCTCTGCCCCACAGCCACTACCCCAGAAGGCTAGGAAACCCTTCAGAACAGGTTTTTAGGCAGCACAGACAGCTGCAGTGGGGATGATAGAGTAAGAAATCTAATAATTGAATTTAATCCTATGATACGTATTTTGTCTTTGACTGCCACAACTTCTGTGCGCATGACCTGCCACAAGTCCTCCTGGAATATCAAATCTTGGATCATGATAATCTACATGTTTACCATTGCCATTTCTGCTTAATGTAATAATCACAGTACTGTACTTTGCATAATCCATTCCTTAAGGGCAGAATCCTATGGAGATGAGCATAAGCTTCCAAACTTGGAGACATTGTTCATCCAATGCAGAGCAGGATGAGTGTGGCCTCCACACCCTTTTGCTTTGCATTTTTACTTGACAGTCATGTTTAGCCATCAAGCTGGAGCATCTTGGCAGGGGAGAGAAGGACTCCTCATATCCTGATCCTTCTCGTGTCCTCCTTAGTGCCACACTATTCCGCTTTCCAAGGTTGTTTTCCTGACATCCGAGACCAGGTGGCACAGTTCTTTCTGTGCTGCCTGTGGAGAGTGGGCTCAGAGCTCTGATTTCCCATAGAGTGCAGTCTCTATATCCTGAAATCTGAAAATCCCAGATTGTAGGATTGTTCGTTCCTAAGTGAAATACTTTGCATGAATACTCCTTAACAGCTGAGCTGCACAGGGACCTTTGGTCACTTCTGCTGTAATTATGTGCATGGAACTTTCAGTTTGTTTGTTTTTTCTTGATGAGGATAATCCAGGGGTGCAGTGGTACAAGCTATACAGCCTTATGCGTAAGAGTTGGGTGTTCCTGGGCGAATGTGGGTTTGCACTCTTTAGAAGCAGGGCTGGATCTGAATTATTTGTGGAATAGGCCTTAGTGTGCTTTAACAATCCCTTAATTTCCTAAGCCCAATTCCAGAGTGATCGAAGGGGGGAAGCTCACCTATCACTGCGTTCATCTAACATCACCTGTCTATTTTTCTGATACATCTTTTTTCATTACTTGTTTTTAACAGATATTATTACAAAAGAGAAATTCTTGAGCGTGTAGATGGTCGGAGACTGGTATATAAATTTGGAAAGAATGCCCGTGGCTGGAGAGAAAATGAAAACTAAAGGCACAATGACAACTAATTAGCACTACCTGGAACTTCTAGTGGATGTAAATATTTTAAAGACTATTTTCTTCTATTTATGTACAAAAAATGTGGGGTAACGGGGAGGTGGAAATCGGCTCCTAAAGGGAAGAAGGAAGACTATTATTTGTTGATGTTAATATTATTTTATTTGGCATATGTCCTTCTATGGGGAAAAATGTACAGTTTTATGTGACCTATAACAATGCTGTATAGTTGTATTTGGGGATATATTTGCCTTTCTTGTGAAGACTTTAAAAAATGTATTCCAGGATAAATGTGATTTATAATAATGCTGTGAGAGATATATGTAATGGGAGGAAATCATAAGGGCATTAGTTTTTACTCTGGAGCCTGAAAGTAAGCTATTCTGCTTTCTGAATGAGGGAAATGTGGATTTATGTGTATCCTTTATCTCAGTGTATGGGTTGTATGAGGAGATCCTTCATGTCTTTCACTGTAAAGGTGGTTGAATAGTAAGAAACAGCCAGCAAGTTACACATGTGATTTATGGCTTTAATAGGATACTTCTTATTGTGCTTTTTAACATGGACTTGGTCTCTTTGCTGTGACTCTCACTTTAGGAAAGGATTGAACAGCTCATTCTTGCCTTAGGGAAGATGGATAAATTGAAATAAGTATCCTGGAATACAAGGAGTTGTGATTTATTTCAACTTAATCCATGAAAAGTTTTTGGAATGGATTTCTAAACAGTGAATCCCAGTGAAATGTGGATTGGTTTGCTTAGTTTAATGAACTTGGTGACCAGTTTAGAATGCATGGATATGTTCTGGAAGAAATCATACTTCACTATGACTTGGTTCATACCATGATATTCTAGGGAGTCCCCAGTTATCAAATTCACACATGAGAGTAACCACAGGCACAATCTTACATATATTTAGACATTAGAAGTTCTACAATTCCCAGAATGCCCCAGCCAGCATGGAACCGTGCGCTAAAACCATTGCTGTGCCATAGCATCCTTGAAAAAGTCTGTTTTGTGCTGAACGTGTTGTCTACACCAGAGGTGGGCAACTTGTAGTCTTCCAGATAGTTTGGTCTGCGGGTCCCTGATTCCTTATCATGGCCTATAGAGGTTTGGGCTAATGGCAGTTGCAGGCTGAAATATCTGGAGGACCACAAGCTGGTCACTGACTGGCAGTAGCTCTCTGGGATTCCAGCCAGGAATCTTTCCCTGCTCCATTTGAGCAGGCCAGGCAGTGGGACTTTTTGCACCTCAACATGGGCACCCCCACTGAGCCATACTGATCTTTGCCTCACGGAGGTAATGCATCTTTGTCTTGAGCACAGAACTTCACAAAATTGGATTCTTTGCCATACAAAAACCATTCTTTCTACATAGCAGACTAACATATCTGGTTCTACCTTATACCTTTCCCTGCCTCCATGCCACCTTGCTATTTCCAGGATCGCATTTTTTGAATGAAAAAGCATCAGGTCATTTGATCAGTTACCTGAAATGTATCACGAGACAGCTCACAGGCATGATACAGCCTATTTGCTTCTGCAAGGAAAGTTGGGTCCTTCTTTCAAAGACTATATTTAAAAATAACCATTCATATTTTCCCACATGACTTAACTCCATACTTGGCACAAACTTAAATCTTTGTGATGAAAATTCTGAAGTTTGGCCGTTTTCTAGACATCAGCAAAAATTGCCAGTGTGATGCAGTGGTTAAAAGTGCGGGTCTTTTAACAGGCAATCTGGGTTCTCCTGAGCAACATGGAGCCAAAGGGGGGACTTTGGGCTAGTCATCGACTCTCAGCCCAACCTCACAGGGTTGTTGGTGGATAAGATTGAGAGCAGCAGGAGGAGAATGTTGTAAGCTGTTTTAAGTTCTTGAACAGAAAAACGTGGGATCCAAATCTAATAAACAAACAAACCCAAACAGACTTGGGAAGCTTCAGGAGGATTCATTGTGGAAAACAATGAAATGTTTTGCTAACAAAATTTACCAATATTTGATTATGGCATAAGCATTTGTGGACTAGAGCCTACATTTTTCCTGTGACCTGCCATTGTGGCTCCCCCTCTGGAATTCGCGGAAAAACACACCTGGGCGCATCAGGTAGGCAACACCTTCTCCTGCACAATTCCTGCCAAAGCTGTCATTATCAATTATAGCTGTGTGGCAGTTTTGACTTTACATTAGGAGGGTGAGGCAGGTTCATCATATTTACAGATGAAATCATAAGACTACATCCATCAAAGCAAGCCTGTTCTACTTGTATCTTTTTCTTCACAGAATTTTTGTTCTGTCTCAGGATACAAATACAGATTACTCCTTATATCTTTGTTAAAACTTTGTGTGTTCCCAGCAGCTACTTAATTACCTTAACTCCTCATAAAGCCAGTGTGGTGCAGTGGTTAAGAGCGTGGGACGGGGACTCAGACGATCCGGGTTCTAGTCCCCGCTTGGCCATGGAGCCCACTGGGTGACATTGGGCCAGTCACAGACTCTCAGCCCAACCTACCTCACAGGGTTGTTGTTGTGGGGATAAGATGGAGGAGGAGATGCAAGCTGCCTTGAGCCCTTTGTAGGAAAAAGGCAGGATATAAATCAAAAAATAAATAAATAAATGTTAGGGAGCTGAATTGTCACTTCTTTGGGTCTTGGGTATCACCAATATGGAGTGCTACTGAGCCAAATATGCATCCTAAGCATATAATGAGCAATTTATATATGTCTAAAGAAAGAAACACACTCCAAATGGAGAAGACAATGCATTTAGAGTGCAAATCCTAAGACACACTTAAGATTTGCACTATTAATGAAACACTTCCTCACCATTCACCATGGAAAAAACAGAGTTTCACAGAGCTGTCTTTGGGCAATTGAGAATACACCTTTGTAAATGGGTTTAAAATAAATATGTGAAAAGAGGAAGTGCTTTGTATATCTAGAGGTCAAAATGTTTAAGAGAAAAGCCTTCTATATCAATGGAGACATGCCACACTGGAAAATCGCTGTCCAGTAACACAGCCTTCCCCACCTGGTGGCCTTCAGAGGCATTTGAACCACAACTCCCAGAATTCCCATCTGGGAGAGCCATTGACTTGGAATTCTGGGTATTATAGTCCAAATGTGTCTGGAAGGGACAAGGTTGGGGAAAGCTGCAGTAACAGATAGAGATATGTTGTACTATTATGATGTACTTCAGAAAGATGGAGTTTGTCATTTGATTTCAGTACTCCATCAATTTAAAAATAGGCCTGGTAATGTTTACTTTGGTATATACCAAAACCATGGATTTATTGAGCACCACTGGTCTTCCCAAGCACAGTTAGCACCAGCCAGTGGCAATCTTATAACCATTTCTAACCAATGGGATGTAATGAAGACTAATATTTATACCCAACTGCTGAGGTATTTCTGAGTTTGTGCTTTTAATGTGTTTGCGTGGAATGGAATGGCTGTTGTTTTTTAAAGATGTACATTTTACACCAGTAAAATTTGTATAGATTTTTATTGTAGCATAAGTTTCACATGTATAAAGCTCTATATAGGAAAAAGACATTACTGTATTTATATAGAAACTTTCATAGGATCTGACTGTACACAAAACATGTACTAAGAACTCATGGATGTGCTGTGCAATTTTATTAGCATATATTTTACACACTGCACTCTGATCTTACATATGTATATTTGGAGTTCATTTGCTATATTTAATATGACCATTCTGAGGTAAGTGCACATGAGATTGCAGCCACAGTGAACTTTTTAAAGAGACTTCTAGAGAGTTGTCCCTCAGCAAGTAAAATACATTCCTATGTTTAACATTCCAACTGTCATGTTGCTGGAAAAAGGATGATATCAGCTCCTTGCTCCACCTTCACTGTTTGAGTGTTTTCTAACAGGGCAATATGTTCTTTTGTGTTTTTACTGGATATGTCAGATTTCAGATGATCACCAAAGTGCCATAAAATTCTAAATACTTAGTCTGTCTATAAATGCTAATTAAAACAGTGCATTTGCTTGCTTTCATGCTTTTTGTTTTAAAATGTGACTGTCCTCATGATAGTTGCTATTAATGAAATAATGTAGTCATAAATTATAATGGGAAACAGAAAATACTTGTTAAAAAAGCTGTTGATGTGCCATTAGTTATGCAATGCAGATGTGAATCCAGTGTTATGCCCACATTTCCCAATCCACACACGTTTATATACACATGAACAAGCCTGTTTACGTGTATAGATTTCCTTAGCTGGCTTGGGGCACACACTTAAACAATAAGAATCACAACAGACTATATCAGCATGTTGGAAAAGGAAAGAAATCCTGTGTTAGCATATATTCATAACAGAGAGAGTTATTAAAGTAAGAAGTCTCTTCTTACTATTCGTATCATTACTTGTTCATGATCTTTGCAAATTCTTAAGGCTTTACCAGTAAAATATTTGTCCATAAAATTAATAAATACATTTGCACTGAAGTTCATCAAATCAGTAAAGCCTCAGTAGATGAAAATGCCCAGCTATAGGTATTTTGCTTGCTTTCTCACCTGACATGTGGAAGCTTCATAATGTTGACACATGCATTGCAGACACACAAACTTGTTACACAGCCATCTGCTGAGTTTTGATTTGGTTATTGCTAGCAGTCCATCAATAAAATGGACACATTTCTGAATACTTTTGGCAAACCTATTTTGGCTAGTATGCTATATACTGGCAGAGGGAATGTCCTGTGTTCCATGCTCCCGACAGTTTCAAGAATGGGTAAATGCAGATATCTATTTACCAAGAGACAATCAGCCATAATTGAGATGGAACTATTCAGCAAGTCAATCAGCAGTGGTGTCTTACTAAGCAGAGAGGAAATTTTCCCACACTTCTATGCCTGATCCCAAAGCATACTCCTCTTTATTGATAGAACATTACAGAAGGTGAATACAAACAACTGTTTTCCATGTGATAATGTATAGCTTATAATGAAAACACCTACACCATTGCTTCCTCCCCAGATTTCTGATCAGGCATGGCTGTGTGGTAAAATTGTCCTTACTTGGCATTACGATACCAACAGACAGCTTGTTTCGGCAATTTATAACTTTGTAAAGGATTGTCTGCGTTTACCCAAAGCAACAGCAACAAGTGGAACATTGAATGTGATAGATTGTTCCTGTCTAAAGCACCATCTGAGGAAATTAAATTGCCATTCAATAGAATGTCTTAAAAATGCAGGAACTAGAATCAAAAAACTCCAATCAGTTTCAAGTGAAACAGTAACAAAGCTCAGCTGGAGTTTTGTTACTTCCACCACCAAATTTCTGACAGATAAAGTAGTAACATACCCCCTATTATACCAATCACAAATCATGCACAGCTTTGCTTCAAAATATTAAACTCCAAATAAAAATAATAATTCTGTTGATTCAATACATTTTTCTGGAAGAGTTATATATACAACTGTGACTGGCAGCAATGAAGGAAACGTATTCTTGCTTTGAATATAAAAACAGACACCAAAATGTATGTGCTACCATGTTAGCCACTCTGTGGAATAGCAATGGCTGTGGATTTCATTTTGGAGATGTGTAGCTGTTCCAGGTCTTGTTAAATCACAAGCAAAGCTTTGCCATAGAAAGAAAGGTGTGCATTTTCTAATATGCATCATTTATGTACGAAACATCAATGCAAGACAAAAGTTAGGCTATAGAGATTACGCAAAATTTCTGACAGACCCTGAACACACCAGTGGCCGAATTGGTCGAATCAATATTTGAATATCTCTCTTTTAAAACAACAACAAAGCATCCACTTTGTATAGGCACAGTTAGCAGTACACGGAGATGGTTATAGTCTGGATGACTAGATATGAGGAACAGGTGGAGACATTTCTTCAGCTCTTATGTTAATTGTCTAAAGTCTCAATTCTGAACCACCCTGTGAAATTCAGTTACTCTTGGAAAAATGCATTTTTCTGAATTTTTCAGTTCTTTAGTTAAAAGATGCTTTCAAGTCTATGCCTTTGGGGAAAACATCAAAAATGCACTGTGGTAGGAAATTACTTGCCAAAATGTATTCTTTAGACAACAATCCAAACAAAAATGCATGCACTAGGGCAAATATATACAGGCATGCTTGCAGATTTTCAGCATTTGAAAAGTAAAAGTTTGGAACAAACTTAAGACTTGACAAAGTCTCAGTGTTTGAGATCAACAGAATTTAGGACTGGAAAAATTAGAAACTGAAAATATCCACAGCTGACAGGTTTGCCTATCCCTATCAGTTGCTTTCCTGACCTTTGCCAGGGAAACTGAGATTGTTTCCCCCTTATTTCTGCACATTGTCAGGGTGGGGTGAGACGAAGAGTGGTTTCAGCTAGGCAGCCCGGATTATCCTGTATTACTAATTTTTTCAAAGAAGCTGAACAAACCTCCCCTTCACTTATTTTTAGAAAGCAATCCCACCGTTTTTAGTATCACTGACATTGTTCCCTATTGTACTTTAGAATCATGTTGTTCTTATCCTGTCTAATGGCAATTATATAAGCTGTCTGATAACATGGGACTCTGGGCATCTTGCAACATAAAAATAATAAAATACAAGATTGAAATGCAAGATTAGATAACATTACAGCAGGAACATTTTGAGCAAACACAGTGAAAGCAGCTATGAGCCATGGTTCATACCCTAGGATCACTGATACTCAAAAGGAGACTAAAAACACCTCATCCACTTGGTCTCTGATGAAAAGAAGAAATGACTTCCTTCCCTAACTCAAAACTTTGACTATGGGGAAGGGTCATAAAATGCTAATGCTATGGAAATGCAAAGCAAAGAACACACAAAGTTGGAGTGGATCCAAGTCTATAATCAGTGGCTTTACAGATCACGGGGGCCTGCCATGGATTCATGGATTCATTTGTAAGAGCTTAATGTGAACAGAGAGCTGGGATCCAACACTGGTCCCAGCTCCTACATCTCAGGGGACAGCAGCTTGCTCACTTGAGCTAAGACCTTGATGTGTTGAATTTGCAAAGGCTGCATTGGCCTGAATGTGAGTAGAACTCTGCACAGTTTATTATTTATTTAATGTATTTATTTAAAGTTTTGATAGACCATTCTATGGCAAATGGTTTCAGAACAGTGCACAGCATAAAAAGAATGGCCAGCAGTTGTGGACTTGGATAAGGTAGGGCTCCTGAGAACAAGGTCTGAATTTAGGAGGAGACAGCACACCTGAAGATGTAATGGGTGGGCCACACTATTCACTTCAAGCTGTCACTCCTGTGACCACCTGAACAGGTGAATCCAGAATAGTTTGCTAGTTCACACTGGATGAATTACCATTATAAATGTATTCCAAATAAGAAAAATAACTACAGACTGGTCCATCAAAAAGATGGGATAACAACACAGAAGGCAATGGTCATGCAGAAGGCGTACCACAACATCATCTGAATGGTTCTTGAAAACTGAATGAATAAAGGCAAGCCCTTGTTAGTGTGAAAGCAACCGTAGTTTGAATCCGCTGATTTTATAACATGGGTCAGTGTTCAGGAGGGTGATAAAAAGAAGACCATCCAGCAATGCCAGGCAGCCTCTGATGCTGTCACAGTGCAAGTAATGTTGGGCTAGCGCAAACAAATGCTAGCTCAGTTTCATTGTTGTTTGCTTGATAAAGCAGCTGTAAAGGGCTGGGGCAAAGGGTCCAGGCTGCAGTGTCAGTGAGTTCAAATCCCCTTCAGTGGATTTATGCTACTTGTTCAGTGAGAGCCAGTGTGGTTGAGAGTGTGGGACTGTGACTCGGGAGAACTGGGTTCTAGTCCCCACTCAGCCATGGAGCTCACTGGGTGACTTTCAGCCCAACCTACTTCCCAGGGTTGTTGTTGTGAGGCTACGATTGAGAGAAGAAAGAGGATTGTATAACCTGCCTTGAGATCCTTGAAAGGAAAAAAGGAGGGATATAAATATAATAAATAAATAAAAGATAAAGGTCACGATTCACTGCTGAATTGCTGACACTGACCACCAAATTTTGACCTCAAAACACTGTTTTACCCCCTTTGCTTAGCAAGGCTAATGATTTTGTGCTAGCAGTATTTACACTAGCATAACTTTTATTTTATTTTATTTTATTTTATATTGTTAACTTGTTTTATATTTTATTGTATTATATTTTAATTGATATCTTTGTGAGCCGCCCCGAGGCTTCAGCGAATGGGGCGGCATAGAAATTTTCTAAATAAATAAATAAATAAATAAACTTCAGTAGTCCTAGCACTGTGATAGCATTGGATAATGCCCACTGGATGGAAACCAATGCTGTATGAACAGGAATTTGCTTGTACATTGGCACTTTCTCCTCTTCCCTTTCCTCAGCTGCCATGCCTATGAAAACCAACTCTAGGGAGTCCCCTAATGGACCCTAAAAAAGCCTTCATTAGAAGCTCATGGAAAGAACTTTATTCTTTCATGCTTGTTCCCTTACTACTGCCATTCTCAGCAACAGCTAATGAAATAGCCCTACGGTTTCAGGAGACAGATGCATAGTATTGTGATGAGAAGAAGCACCACTAAGAGACAATGCTGAGGTAAGGATGCATGTTTCCTAGACAGTCATGCAATTAGCACCCAGGGGCTACAGTAGTCCTGATCTTGGATTGGCTCACAAGACATTATTTCCAATGGCTTTTTAGTATTAAGAGCTTTTTGATGAGCTATTTTCATTTATGTTATAGGATAGCTGAAGGCATACAGGCCACTGCCTCCAAAGCTAAAGAGAAATTGGAGCTTTTCTAGACAGACCGGAATGGTGAGAAATGGATTTTAAGCAATGATCTTGGCCAAGGTGAAGGAGTGGAATGGTTGTTGAGTTGAGTCTCTGTTTTTTTAACATTGCCTTGTTATCCTGAATGGCACATTTCCACAGCAATCACTCAGAGGGCTTGTTGCTAATGAAAAGAAACCACAAAGAAAATGGATAAATGTAAGACTTGCAACAACTTGGCTAGAGTAGTTCAAGACAATGACTCTGCTGGCATTCATTCTGTAGTTTAGGAATGAACTTAGGTGGAAAACACGGGAAGTCCATAATTGCTCTTAACCACTTTGATAATTAGAGCTGGAAAGATTTTCCCATCACAGAAACGACAATTCACTTTAGGCAACATTTGGACTATGCAGAATTCATAGCACTGAAAAGGGCCACATTCCTTGCTCTGTTGTGTCTGGCAAATACATGGATACGGAACATTGAATTAAAAGAGCAGAATATAGCCCAAAAGATGGTGTCTCACTAAAGGGCAAGCCAGAACCCACAGCTGCATGGAAGCACTCTTCTGGAGTATGGCCCCATGAAGCAGGGACAAGGGGTGTGAATGATGCAATCACATGAATTCAGCCAATCACACTGAGCTGACTTGAAGTGCTAAATCCACAGGAAAGACCAATACGATCAGGCCCTATCACGTGGGGGTCATCGCTTGGCTGCACTCCCTTGGCATGCAATGCACGTCACAGAAAAATGGCTTCTTGCAACTTCATCTGAAGTACATCTGAATGGACCTGAGAGTAAACTATGCAGGCATTCCAGGCTGCTAGGAACAGAGAAAGCTGCTACCAAATGAAACCAGTGGTCCATCAGTTCAGCACCATCTCCACCTGCCTCCCCTAACTGGGTGTCTTCCAGATGTGTTGGCCTACAACTCCCTACATCAGTATCCAGCTGGGGATGGTGGAACTTGTAGTCTACTACATATGGAAGGCACTATATTGGCCTGCACCAACTAGCAGCAGCTTTTCATGGTGTAAGGCTTCCCCAGCACATCTGGAGAGGCTGTGGAACCTGCAGCTTCTACAGCCTAAGCACATGTCCATTTGTGGTCCTTTCCCTGGGGAATCCTATCATTTTTATTGTACAATGATAAAGGAAAAAGAACACTTTTAAAAGGAAAAAAATAAAAATAAAACAATTTTCAATTGAAAGTATAAAGATCTTTGCACTAGTTACATTTTATTTATGATTAAGTGCATATATAAAACATATATATTTCTATATATTAGTATATGGCATAAAATGCTACCATGATTAAAATATGTCAAAAAGATATCCCAAATATCCATGTATTTTGTTGTTGTTGTTGTTAGTCGCGAAGTCATGTCTCACCCATCGCGACCCCATGGACAACACTCCTCCAGGCCTTCCTGTCCTCCACCATCTCCCAGAGTCCACCTAAGCTCACACCAAGTGCTTCAGTGACTCCATCTAGCCACCTCATCCTCTGCCGTCCCCTTCTTCTTTTGCCATCTATTGTTCCCAGCATTAGGCTCTTCTCCAGGGAGTCCTTCCTTCTCATTAGGTGGCCAAAGTATTTGAGTTTCATCTTCAGGATCTGGCCTTCTAAAGAGCAGTCAGGGTTGATCTCCTCTAGGACTGACCGGTTTGATCGCCTTGCGGTCCAAGGGACTCACAGGAGTCTCCTCCAGCACCACAATTCAAAGACCTCAATCCTTTGGCGCTCGGCCTTCCTTATGGTCCAGCTTTCACAGCCATACATTGCAACTGGGAAAACCATAGCCTTGACTACATGCACTTTTGTTGGCAGGGTGATGTCTCTGCTTTTTAGTATGCTGTCTAGATTTGCCATAGCTTTCCTCCCCAGGAGCAAGCGTCTTTTAATTTCTTGGCTGCAGTCCCCGTCTGCGGTGATCTTGAAGCCTAGGAAAATAAAATCTGTCACTACCTCCATTTCTTCTCCATATATTTGCCAGGAAGTGAGAGGATCAGATGCCATGATCTTAGTTTTTTTAATGTTGAGTTTCAAGCCAACTTTTGTGCTCTCCTCCTTCGCCTGCATCAAGAGGCTCTTTAGTTCCTCTTCACTTTCTGTCATTAGAGTGGTATTATCTGCATATCTGAGGTTGTTATTTCTCCCAGCAATCTTAATTCCAACTGGTGATTCATCTAGCTCTGCCTTTCTCATGATGTGCTCTGCATATAACTTAAATAGACAGGGTGACAGTATACAGCCTTGCCAAACTCCTTTCTCAATTTTGAACCAATCAGTGGTTTCGTGTCCAGTTCTCACTGTTGCTTCCTGACCCACATATAGGTTTCTCAGGAGACAGATAAGATGGTCTGGTACTCCCATCTCTTTAAGAACTTGCCACAATTTGTTGTGATCCACACAATCAAAGGCTTTAGCATAGTCAATGAAGCAGAAGTAGATGTTTTTCTGGAACTCCCTAGCTTTCTCCATGATATGTTGGCAATTTGATCTCTAGTTCCTCTGCCACTTCGAAATCCTGCCTGTACTTCTGGCAGTTCTCGGTCCACACGCTGCTGGAGCCTAGCTTGTAGGATTTTGAGCATAACTTTGCAAGCATGTGAAATGAGTGCAATGGTGCGCTAGTTTGAACATTCTTTGGCATTGCCCTTCTTTGGGATGGGAATGTAAACTGATCTTTTCCAATCCTGTGGCCACTGTTGAGTTTTCCAAATTTGCTGGCATATTGAATGTAGCACTTTAACTGCATCATCTTTTAGGATTTTGAATAGCTCAGCTGGAATACTGTCACCTCCACTAGCTTTGTTGTTGCTCAGACTTCCTAAGGCCCATTTGACTTTACATTCCAGGATGTCTGGCTCGAGCTCTGTGACCACCCCATCATGGTTATCAGGGACGTTAAGCTCTTTCTTGTATAGTTTTCTGTGTAATCTTGCCACCTCTTCTTAATCTCTTCTGCCTCTGTTAAGTCCCTGCCATTTTGGTCCTTTATCATGCCCATCTTTGCATGAAACATTCCCTTCATATCTCCAATTTTCTTGAAGAGATCACTGGTCCTCCCTATTCTATTGTTTTCTTCTACTTCTTTGCACTGTTCATTTAAGAAGGCATTCTTATCTCTTCTAGCTATTCTCTGGAATTCTGCATTCAATTGTTTGTATCTTTCTCTTTCTCCCTTGCCTTTCGCTTCCCTTCTTTTCTCAGCTATTTGTAAAACTTCCTCAGACAGCCGTTTTGCTTTCTTGCATTTCTTTTTCTTTGGGATGGTTTTAGTTGCTGCCTTTAGTCCATATATTTATCCATTTATAAATGAAACTACCCATTCAAAAGCCGAAAGTTTAATTAAATCCTCCACTCATTGTGTTATTGCAGGTGGTAATTTATCCTTTCAGCATTGTAATATTAGTCTTTTAGCTGTCAAAAAGAGGCAGATAATCCATTTATCCAGACCCTATGTTAAATTCTAAGAAATGAGTAGGTCATCCAAAGAACCATATGCATCCCTCAGTATTAAAGAACTTCCCATGACAAGATTTATCTAAATTATTACCTCATCCCAAAAGGAAGCTGCCATTGGGCATTGCCAAAACATAAGAAGAACAGAAGCGTTAACAACTGGCCAATTTAATTAAGGACTTATCAGAGATGCTGCTTTATTTACATGGTATTACTTTAAGATGCATCCTTAAGATTCTGTTTAAGTGCTGTGTGATTTTATCAGCCTATATTAGCAAGATTCCTTTTGTCGGTTTGTGACAAAAGGTGATTTTGCAATGTCACAATTGTTCATCATTCTTTGCTTTCAGCACTCTTTAACTAGCCAAATGTTTTTTCATAGTAAATGCAAGCATTCAGTTCAGTGCTCCTTTGATAGCAGTTATCATATCCAGCACATTTTCATCACTACTGCCAAAAAATTACAATTCTCCAAATATTTTCCTCCTCCCTTCTTCCCCAATATTTCTCCACACTGAAAATTCAAAGTCCTTGCAACAATGACAGCATTAATTAAAGCAGAACAGAATGACATCCAGCAGGTTTCAATATCAGCATTTCTCTTATGCTAATTCACATGCTAAGTGCAGATTATTGCGTCTTTTGCTGAAGAAGCATTTGATTTTGCACTTGCAATTACTCTGTGGGAAGCAGGGAATAAAGCACCAGAAGAAGCAACAAGATTGCTACCAACAAAAGCAACACCTACACCACTTCGCTGGTTTCCACCTGAAGGATAAAGCTAACAAGTTGAATGGTGTCCTCATGGTATACCTATGTAGTGCTAACCACAGGGCATAGGTAGTTACCTTGCTCCCAGTCAAGCTATTGTGCATCTTCCAGCATCATCTATTCTAGTCACCTCCAGGATCTCAGACAGAGGATCATCTCCCATCATCTGCTACCAGGTAGTTTTAACAGGATCTCGGAGACTGAACTGAGATGCTTCTGGATGCAAAGCCTATGCTCTATGAGGCAGCTGTGGTCCCTCCCCACTAGTTGGGGAAGAATAGTGATAGAGTCTGTCAGTCCAGTAACATCTACTCTTGTCCTCAAATATTGTAAAAAAGATGTGCTAATTTCTTACCCAACCAGAATCATCCATTGTCCCTTAACATCACAATTTCTGTATGTCACCTAGCATAACTGCTAAAGACCCGAAAGGAGGCCTCCTCAATAACGTCACCCATATGGTGGAATGCCTTGCCGCACCTGGCGATCTTTTGTTGGCTGGAGAAGACATTTTTTAACATTCTGCCTGGGATTTGCCTTGCTAAGTACATGATATTTCTTTAAAGATGGACCCCCCGCCCCCGGTTTCTCTTGTAATTTTATTGGCCCTGAATTGAATAGATTGTTCATATAAATTGTTCAAATGGATATAAGTTGTTCTAAGTAGTAGAAAGGTGCTAAAAGGATGGGATAAAAATTCTATGCAATTATAAGTATTTGAAAAATTGCAGTCAGAATGCATCGAAAGAAAATGAATTCATGCAATACATCTACTTAATGTGCAGTATGTATTGTGTATAATTTACTCTGCTTTTGATTTGCTTTACAGTAAAATGAATGCTGGTTTCTTTGTTAACCTCATAATATTAAATTTTTATTTCAGCACAGGTAAGGGTGAAGCATGAATTTTTTTTGAAAGCAAAAAACATAAGCAAAAAATTAGATGTTTCATGGTTAATGATCTATGAAGCCATTCACTTCTAGGACATGCATTTTCGTCTGGAACAAGTTGCTAATGAAAAATATGATTATGTAAGAAAATATTATACTCAGGACTGAGTTCCAACGAAAAATGAACGTCTCAGGAAGAAGGCTCGGCGAGACCCTTGTCCCTGAATGCTATGCTGAAATAACACCATTCAGGAAGACTGTCGCATCCTCCTCCTCCTCCTCTCCCCCACCCCCATCATCATCTTTTAACAGTTTTGTATACCGTCATTATAGCCACATGGCTCTCTGGATGGTTTACACAATAAAACCATCAACAAAACCTAAACAATTCAGTAATAAACATCGAGACCAGTAACATGTCCACATCAAGCAGGAGAACCAGCCAGTTAATCTCATACATGAGCATTAACAGATTGGATACATCTTGAAAATGACAGTTAAAATTCTCAAATGCATTAGTTAAAAATAAGAGTCGGATATTAAAATTTAAATGCTCATCTCTGGGAGCCGGTGCCACGGATGCACACACTCCCTGTAATGCTTTGTGCATGGGGCCACCCTTGAAGCCACTATTCTACTGCTTTAATTTTAATTTTAATCACTTTAGGGCATTTGAATGAATAGGATCAAGAATGTATGCCTCGGTAGTCTAGGCCCACAAATTCCACACGCCACCCCCTTGGAATCTTTGCACTCCGAAACCAAAGCACACAAACGCAACAGATGAGCTCTTACTCTGTGAAACATGAGTTCACTTCCATCAAAAAAGTATTGCAAAATTGGACCAAATGTACATTCGGTCATAACAGGCACACATTTCCTTCCTTAATTCCTTTGTGGCTCAATGGCCCAGCTGCAGTATTGACTAACCTGGATGCTTTCAACTACATATGAACATGATCTGCAATGAACCTAGCTCAAAAGCAGAAATGGGAGGAACTAGCCATTCTAGAGCTCCCTGGGGAAACCTGTCAACTTTGACCATAAAAAGTCAGAAACAACTTTTGGGCAACTACCAAGGTCCTGAAAGCCATATGGAGATCACTTTTTTGTAAAAGTCACTGGGACTTTTCCCCAATCCCAACCTACATGGTTTTAGGCTGGCTTTATCAGTCTATATCAGTGGTTTAATATTATTATTATTATTATAACATTTCTATGCCGCCCCTTGCCGAAACCTCGGGGCGGCTTACAACATGATAAAATACATTGAAATACAATAGTACATAATAAATTACTATTAAATATAAAAATACAAAAAATACATTGATTTACAAATACAAAATATCTTTACCTAGAAGAAAGCACAGCTTCTGGGAGATGCAAATTACAGA
The DNA here is from genome assembly GCF_004798865.1 of Varanus komodoensis. Lineage (NCBI taxonomy): Eukaryota > Metazoa > Chordata > Lepidosauria > Squamata > Varanidae > Varanus > Varanus komodoensis. Next base: position 3,666,668 of record NW_025335761.1, read on the forward strand.
TTTGTCAACACCCCATAAAACTTAAATAACTGGAACTGTATTCAGCAAAATCAGCACGTGGATGGGAAATTAATGCAAAGGATTTGTAACAGTGCAAAATTGCTGCTTGCCTACCAGATTTCTCCTGAATTACATATTTAAAAACATGTTTTTAATATATTTTGTATAGTATATTTAGCACAAGATTGATGTTAGACAAACATTTTGTAGTAAATATTCATAGGACTTCCTGTTCAAGGCTAAGTATGCTCAGTCCTCCATGCAGCAGGGTGAAATGACCTGCATTAGGTGGCACCGGGAGTATAATCTTGGGATGTACATTTTATTCATGGAAGTCTAGGATTATTTCAGATGAACTTTTTATGGTGCTGCTGCTCTTGAATTCTGGATTTTATAAAAAAGCAGATATAATTTTCTCATATTCAAAATATCCCCATGGTTTCCCACAGCTACTTCCAACTTTTCTCTTAGACAGAAAATCCTATAAGGAGTAAAAGATGGAATAGAACTGCTAGTCATTTGTTAAAGGGAAGTTTCAGATGTTCCTTGCATGTCTATTTTAGCCATTCTTTTCCTCACAGTTGTTTTTAATTTTTGTTGTCACAATGAATAGATGTTTAATACTCAAGTAACACATTTATGCATTATGAACAAGTCATCTGATCTGATTTCCAAAAACTATTATGGGTTGTATTCAGTATAGCCACTACACTTATCCTGGTTGTGATACACCACCAGCTCCTACTTCTGGCACAACAGAAGTTAATGCAACCCTGTAAATGAGCTGAAATGCCTCTTTCTAGAGACAATAGGAGAGCAGAGCTCCCTTCTGCAAGCTCTGCTGAACTGGAAATGACTGTTTTAGCTCATTTCCACTTGCATCGGAATTTACTAACTTTCTGTTTTGATAATGGTGGGAGCTGCAATCATGTAGGCATATTGGATAGTGCTCTGTGGCTTCAAGTCATAGTTTACACTACAATCCCATGAAATCTACTCAGTAGTAAACCCAATCAAGTTCAGTGGGGCTGAATTCCAGGCACTTATGCATATTATTCTGGCCTTGATCACTTTTTGACTTCTGTTCTTTGCATCCTAAAAAGTAAGACATATATGCTGCACAGAGGGGCGGTTGTGGGGAGAGGGAGAGAATGAGAAAGAGTCACATTTTCCTTCTGATTTAAAATAAAGTGTTTGGAGAAGACTTCTACATCAGACTTCTGATTGCAATATTATATAATGACAGATTATATTCTATTGTTTGATTAGTTTCACAGTATGAATATCTATAATGACTCCTGTATACAGTCTACTCTGTCTCTGTTCTCTTCTGCTCGTTCATTCAACATGCACAGTATTTTCATGGGTGCATTCTTACTCACGAGGACTAACAATATAATGAGCAAAATGAATATTAGCCTGCCATACTTTCAATTAGACCATTTATTTTCTTATAAAAGCTGGCTTGATTCATTTGGAGATAAAGTTTTATGTTACTAGCTAAACCTTCAAACTAAACCTAGCAGGGCAATCTCATTTGGAGAATGACAAGAAATGAGTAGAGAATAAGCAAGCAAGCCTGCCCTTCTGGAAACAGAGCTGAAGTTGCAGTTTAAAAACTAATAGGATTAGATTTTGCTTTGCCAGAGGTTTCAGCAGAACTGTGAATTGGTGAACATGTTCACCGGCAAAAAGAAATTGAGACCACCCTTCTACTACCCCCTCCCTTTCCAGAGTTCTCAAGTTCCTCTCACAGAAGTATTGTGTTGAAATCCACAATGAAAGGCTCACAATTAAGTTCAGGCTTTCATCATAGAAGTTTCCAGTGAAAGATGAAGGTGGATTGAGTCACTTCAGCCATTGTAGAGGATTAAAAAAACAAACACAACAAGCAATAGAAAGCAAAGGAGAGGAAAGGAGGAACAAATTATTTTATTTGTTTTATGCATTTAACGCATCTATGCATTTAAAGTATGCCCTGTCTTTCTGCTGAAACTGGTGGTCCAGGAGGGTAACAATAGTAAAAAGCAGAACTTGATGAAATGTCAAAATGAATCAATTAAAAAAATGAACCAGTAAAAAGACATACAAATAAATTATATCTCACATGTCCTAATGGTTTTATCCTTTACAGCTTACAAGTCAAAGTCCTGCAAGGATAAAAATGTATTTTCTTGCCTGTGGAATGACCACAGAAAGGGAGTTGCATTATTTTCCCTGGACAGAGCCAGGCAGCCAGAGAAGGTCTCTTCTTGCAACCCCATCAAACATGCTGGTGGGACCAAGAGAAAGGAATGCCTCCAAACCTTAAAACTCAGGAGGCATGTATAGCAAAATGAGGTCTATCAGGAAGCCTGGTCCCAAGTTGTACAGGGTTTTATAAGTCATAACAGTAAATGTAAAAATAGCAGTTTTGTTGCTGCTTTGATGGTTTACCTTGACACTTTATTTATTTATTTATTTATAAAATTTGTATGCTGTCCAGTTACTTGCGTCTCTGGATGGCTTACAATGTAGATGAATTGACAATCCACTCTGGATTATTATTTATTATTGTGCTATTGCTTCATATGAGACAAGAAATTAGTCTAGTTTGTTTTAACAGATCTGTTATCATTTTTGCTAGTCATATAGACAAGTCTGAACTCTAAACTTTGACCTTCTGTTGCAATTAAAACCAGTCCATTCATGGCTTTTGTACATATAAATCCTTTATTAAAGAACAGGGCAACGCAGTGAAGAGGGAGAGGCAGGAAAATGGCACATTATAATTCTGCAATGTCATTTGGTTGTCAGGGAGCAATTTCTCTTTTCAGTTTCTGCAGCTAAGATGCAATGAAAGTAGGTTTGTTTCCCAGATGGAATACACATTGTTCACCGCATTTGAGCATGGCTGGATGCTCATCATCATTTAAAGTTCCTGATCTGTGACCCTGAAGTGCTAACTGCATGAGTGATTCAGTCACAGAAAGGCAATGAACCATTTAATTTTTGCTGAGTCCACCATCAGTACTAGGTTCAGGCATCCAGTGTTAGCTCCAGGGTTTCGAGGGCCCTCAGGCAGGACATACTTAATGCCCCTCCCCCAAGTCTGTCTACTTGCTGCCGTCGGCACTTGTGGGTACTCTCCTCCTCCTCCTCATCGCTGCCGCCACTCGCTTGTTTGACAGACAGAAATCCAGCGAGCATGCAGCAAGCAGCACTGGTTGCTCCTTCTTCTCATGACCACCATTGTCTGGTCCAGAGAGAGAGGCTGGTGAAGAAGAAGGACACAATGTGGAGGAGAAAGGAACCTCCCACAGGATTCTTGTCAGTGGGCTCTGTTGGGATTTGGGCCCTTGGAGAATGCTCACCTGTGCTTTAGCTGCAACTCAATTGGCATTGGATCAACTAACACAGCCATGCCCAGTTTGGAAATGTACACCTTCTGACCAATCGTCACTGTTGTGTCATACAAAAGAAATGGTGGAGATTTTCCCGCAGAGCCACAATCACTCAGAGCACTTCCCTTTTCCCCATGGCCAAAGTGTTTCATTCTCATGGCACAAGTTTAACTTGTAAAAATCTGCATGTGCACATTTTTTTATTGCAGGAATTTAGCAAGCATCTCCTTGCTTATTTTATACACTAGCCCTTTAAGTATTAGTCAATGCATTTGCTCCTACAGCTTGTGTATTCATACTGTGGAGCACTAAACTCATGACAGAAAGGAAAGAAGCTGGTGGAAAGTGGGGGCAACTCTCCAGTGATTATGGGGGCTTCCAGACGGAGATCTCCTGGTGTTAACAAACAAAAGGCAACATGAAATCATTCAGTCTCCCACCCTCCGTATGGCCATTTTTTCCAGTAGAAGTAACTAAGAGCAAGGTAAGCTGGACCCCAACCCCGCAGGACACACACACAGCCCAAAACGTTTTGAATGATACGTGGCAATTATACAGTAGAAGCCTTGTCTGGAAGGTCAATATATGCAGCTGGGTGAAACAATCAATGAGTATAAAAGAAGTGTGTTTGACTTGGAATTACTCTGTGGTCTCTGAGGCAAGAACTTAAGCGTTAACTAGCTGTATGAACTAGGCCGATCTTTGGAGTCTTTGTTAATCTGTTGAAATAGGAGAGGCAATCCTCAAGGAAGATCCCCCTTTGCATTCCGTTGGATTCTGACATATACCAGGTGCTCTACAGCATCACAGAATCATAGAATAGTAGAGTTGAAAGGCCATTGGGTCCAACCTGCTGCTGTTGCAGGTTATCCATGGCCTTTACTGGTTCTCTTTTCCTTCAGCCAGTTCATCCATATAGGTGTTCAATGGTGCTATAAATGGGGAAAGCCTAGAATTTGGGTTTATCCAAGTGATGATGCAAAATTAACTTTTCCTTCATTCAACTGATAAACATTTGTGGTTGATAGACCAAGGATTTAGTGGGGAGGATAAGTATAATCGCTGGGTCTATTTAATAGAAATGGAAGACTTATTGTACCCTATATTTCTGCTCTGCATTGTCTTTATCAGGTTGAAATCTGACAGGTCTGTTATTTGCAAGGGCCCTGTGTGCATTGTTATGCTACTTGGTTTTGATAAAATGTAGTATTGTACTTGGTGTTCTTTAGCTACGTCAAACCTTGCTTCACAGCTAATACGTGGCATTGGTCCATACCACAAGTTGTGCAACTTTCTCTAGCAAAAATATTGCTGTTTCTTGGGGATTAAGATCATTATTTCCATACGAACTGTGTGAAAGAGAGAAGGCCAAAGGTAAAGGAAATTTCTTTCCCATTTCTTATTGGCTCAGAGTAGGAATGAGCACAGTGACTTAGAAGAAATATCCTTCCATTCAACTGATGCTTTCCTTTCTCTTGTTTCCTGTATTTTGGCTTAAACTTCCTTGCTTGCTTCTTAAACCGGAAGCAAAAGCAGCAAAATAATTTGAGAAAAATACATGTAGCACACATATGAAACTTTATCGTCCGGAGTGACTATACTTAAAAACAAATAGCAACAGCAACATTTTGAGGTTTTAGCTATTCAGTTCAACTCAGTTCATTAAATTGGGAAAGATGCAGTGGCTGGAAGCAGAGGAATATTTTCCAGCTAATCAGAAATAAGCTGATTTCCTTGAGCCATGAGGTAATACCTTCCCTGCATAGTAGGGGTGTAGAACTTTCATTTAAGAAAAATATTCTCAGGGGCCACACCCCAGTGGGGGCTGTGACCAAAGACAAAAAGGATAGGCCCAATTTTATTTATTTATATCTTGATTTGTTTGCCTTTACAATAGCCCATTGCAAAGAGATCAAAGGAGATCAACCCTGACTGCTCTTTAGAAGGCCAGATACTGAAGATGAAACTCAAATACTTTGGCCACCTAATGAGAAGGAAGGACTCAGTGGAGAAGACCCTGATTCTCGGAACAATTGACGGCAAAAGGAGAAGGGGATGAGGTGGCTAGATGGAGTCACTGGGGCAGTGTGTGTGGGCTTGGGTGGACTCTGGGGGATGGTGGAGGATGGGAGAGCCTGGAGGAATGTTGTCCAGGGGGTCGTGTTGGCTGGGCACAGCTTTGCAACTAACAACAACAACAGCCCATATTTCTGTGTGACTCACAGTACCCTTGTGCCAGCATATTTTTACTTAATGCTCTTACTGCTGGCCACTAAGACAGCAGTAAGAGCATTAGGAGAGGAATGAGGCAACAACTACTCCTTTTGTGTAGTTGTTGCCTCATTCTACACTATAGGAGAGGAATGTCGGCTCTTTAGAATGAGGCAACAACTACACAAAAGCCAGGAAACCACCAACCAAACAGTGGGTAGGGGAAAGGGGATGTGGCCTTCTGGAGAACCCCAGGGGCCAGATTGAAACCCAGGAATGAGGTTCTGCATCCCTCTGCACATATTTAGCTTGAACACATTCCTTGTCCTTGCAGCGAGGAAGCACACTGCATATCCCACTGCTGAAGTATGTCTGACCAAGGGAAACCATTGGTGCAGAGATTCAGTGCTACAAACAGCAGCCTGAGGTTTGCACTCCAGATGTTGAGGTGGGATGTTGAGCCTGTGCAAAAGCTCTGTTGAATAGAACATATCAACTAGAAATAGGAGGAAAGGGCAGTGGAAGCGATGAAGTGTCCACCACACGATAGTTTGGCACAGGGCTACCTCAAGACTGGGATATTATCCAGTGCCTTGCAGAAGGATTCATCCCCCTTTGACTCCTCCACATTGTGCTGTATTATGACCTTAAACTGAAATGGGCTTCATTGATGTATACAAGATGCACAACTCTGTGAAGATGGAATAACCAAAGGGTTTGTGTGTGAGTACTTCAAGCACTCTATCATATCTCGACATCATGTAAATATGCTTAGTTTAAGTGCACATTCTGACTTAGGGCTAGTGCAAGAAAAGCCATACTGAAACCGTCAGGTGTACAGAATGTCTTAACAAATAAACAGTAATTAAATAGTTTTACAAACCTTTTGGATAAATGGATACCCAATGTATTATTCTTGATACTGGAACCCACAATGAAACTTTCTGCTGCACATATAGGCAGCATCAGCAATGAAAATCACCATACTAACTGCATTTACTTGGGGTTAAGTCTAGTGAAGTCACTGAGACTTGGTTATGTATCAATACTGTATATATGGACTCACACTGAAAATGTTTTTACTGTTGAGCAACTGATGGGTCTGAAGAAGTCTGTTTGCTTCTCAAAGAAACTGCAACCCAGACATACTGGTTTCACTTGAAGCCAGCAAAGCTTGCATATGGCATTTGGGCTTCTAAAATTCCCAACTCCTCTCATCATGACTTGGCTTACATACATCCATTCTTTGGCTAAGAGGTCGTTCACAGAATAAGGCCACTTGTTCTTTGTAAAAGAAAAGCTTTGCAAAAACTTTCTCCTAGGCCAAGCAGCAGTAGTAAGGAGTGGGTCATTTGAAAGAAGCCACAAAATGAAATGCAGTTCACTTTCCACATGCCATCTCTGTGTTGTGGTAATACTAGGAATGCTTGCTTAGCTTGTTTGGGGTTTGAAGCTTTGTTCCATTCAAGTGTCTTTCTATAAGAAGTATCTACTATACTACAATTAGCAGATATTTAAAAAGGTAATCTACAGTCCTTTGCACAATTAGTCCTACAGCTTCCAGCCTCAGCTGGCAGGCCCTTTGCACTCTAAAGTTCAGCCTCAAATTTAAAATGCATGGTTTACAAATGTTTCTTGAATATCCTGCCTCATCTGATCTCACTGGAGATACTTAACCATAGAGCAGGATCTCAAGTTCACTGTGGTCACAGTTTAGTGCAATCAAGCCTGCCTTGTATTTCTAATATACAGCTATGTCATTAAAGTAACATGCAGTTTGACTCATGTTGGAAAGTTTATAATGCTTAATCTGGTTATCTGAAGGAGCTTTTCCTTCCCTATGTGCCTTCCCACCCCTTAAGATCTGGCGTGCAGGTGCTTCTTTGGGAGCCTTCCTTGAAGGAGATCAGGAGGGTGGCTACCTGGAGAAGGGCCTTCTCGGTGCTGGCACTCCAGCTGTGGAATGCACTTGCCAGAGAGGCTTCCCTGGCACTGACTCTGTATTCCTTTCAGCACCAAGCTAAAACCTTTTTATTTACCCATTATTTTAAGGTTGATTAAGTTTTAATGTGGGTTTTATTTATTATTGGATTTATTGGGTGCTATGCTTTATTTTTGTCCGCTTTTATTGTAAGACCGTCCCGAGACTGTTGTAGTCAGACGGAACAGAAAAGCTTTAAATAAATAAATAAACAAACAAATAAATAAATACTCTCAAGCTGAAGCATTTCTCTCCATATTCAACTAGACCTAAACTCAACACGATGGCATTCAGTATTGATAAGTGCAAGGTCTTGCACTTGGAGCATAGGAATGGGTGTCATAAGCACAGGTTAGGGGACAAGTGGCTGGAGAGCAGCACTTGTGAAAGGGATCTTGGAGTGCTGGTTGACTGCAGGCTGAACATGAGTCAGCAGTGTGATGTGGTGGTCAAGAGCTTGGTGGCATAGCCAGAAGTGTGGTTTCTAGATCAAGAGAGGTTTTACTACCACTCTATACAACTCTGGTGCGCCCACAACTGGAGTATTGTGTTCAGTTTTGGGCTCCTCGTTACAGGAAGGATATAGCCAGGTTAGAGTCAGTGCAGCTTAGGGTCACAAGGTTGGTGGCCGGTTTGCAGGGGAAGCCTTATGAGGTGAGACAGGAAACTGGGCCTTTTCAGCCTGGAGGAGACTCAGAGGGGATCTGTTGGTGACATACAGGTATGTGAAGGGGTGTCACATGGAGGTGGGTAGAGACCTGTTCTCTCCTGCAGAGGAGGGCAGGACGCGCTCCAACAGAGCAAAGTTTAGGGAACCCAGGTTCCATTTAGATGCCAGGAAGCACTTCCTGACAGTTAGGACCCCGAGGGTATGGAATGGGCTTCCACTGGACATGGTTGGGGCCCCATTGGTGAGGGTATTCAAGGATAGGCTAGATATGAACATGGTGGGCATGTCATGAGCAGAGTCGGCTGGAGCCAGGGGTCAGACTAGATGACCTAGGAGACCCCTTCTGACTCTCTCTTTCTATGTTTCTATGTATGAGGGTTAGTCCTGGTTCATTTTTAAGCCATAATGTCTAAACATTAACATGTCTGTATTAAATCCACATTTTAGAGTCATATCTTTCAATCTAAAAGGCTTCATCCATTTTTACTACTGCTTCTTTCTATTTCCAGAGCTCAATGAGTTTTGAAGGCCTGTGATGAGTTTTTAGGGCATGTTCTGCCTGCCCTGCCTCCCCGCTTTTTCTTACTTCTGTCCTTCCTGGCTGAGAATCTTGGGTGAAAAGACAGCATCTGCAGACAACTTAGTTTGCACGTGCATCCTCATTATCCAATGAGTGCAAAACCAGGATGCAAAATCATGCAATGGCATGATTAGACACCAAACAGACACCAAAGCAAGACTGTTCAGATCACCTCTCAACATAATATTTGTCAGGAAGACATTTCACATCTTCCGATGGGATTCATCAAGTCCAGTATGTCTGTTTGTGTGAACCAGTCCCTAGCAAGCCTAGTCTAAATTGCAGTTCGAAACAATGATAGCCTTTCCTAGGGGATCCTCAGGCAGTTTGGGTTGATTCCATTTTCTCACCATAAAACTATATGGGACAAAAAACTATTGTCCCATATAGTTTAAGACCATCTGACAAAACTAGTACCAGGTGTTTATTTTAGCAACATGAATAGGCTTGGTTGTCATAGAAAAATGAAGACATGTTATCACCCGGTTGTGGAAAAAATTGCCAAAGAAATTGTTTGCTTGGCAGCAGGATAGAACCTCAGTTGTGTGTGTGGGGTGGAGCCTGTTCTGCTCCCATGGTAAAGCCACACCAGCTTTCCTTTAAAAGTGAACTTGGAAATAACTTACTGGTTTGTTTCTCTGCCTCTGATTTTTTTTTAAAAAATACTTCAGTTCTGAATCAAGCTGAGCACAGTTTACTTATCACTGATTTGAATTCCTTTTAAGCCTTTGCATTTGAGCACCTTGTTATAACTTTTGCCACACTTTGGATTGCATTTTTAAAAATGTGATTTATACACCACCTTACTTTCAGAAAAATGAAACTCAAGGCAGAGGGAGCTAGAGTTGTGGAAGAATTCGATTTCATCCTAGTTTTGATCAGAATGTACCAAACTAGGTTTTTAAATATAATTTTGACAAACACATGTGATTTTTTAAAAATATGGGGAGAACCAAACTGTCAGATTTGCCAATCCTGACACAGGGCTAGGATTGCTTAGCTCTTAAAAGACTGAATTTGAATCTTTGTGAAGTCAGCAAGTTAGTGCTGAATTAGAGCTCCCACCTTCTGCTTCTGACAGACTTTTTATTTTTAGCACTTACACAGGAGGCAGGCATGATTCATTTCATTCATTCATTCACCTTACTGTTATATAGCACATAGTAATGCATGCAAATATATGAAATGAACTGTCATAATAAAAAGCCTAAAATTTGAAGTGGTTCACTCCACATCACAGAGCAAGCACATACCCACAGCAAAGTAAGCAATATAAAATAATGAATCAAACAATGTCCAATGCTTCCCATTCATGAAGAGGGCCCACTCCTGCTTTCATTCTGCAAGTGGCCGGCTCTGCTGGCAGAGAAGATATTTAGGTCTTCCAGGGGAGCGCCTCAACATGAGTGACTAAGAATTAAAACACAGAAGGAGAAAGTAAAATAAGATGAACAACAACAACAAAATTAATTAAATCAGAAGTACAGGGTGTAATAAAAATCTTTAAAATCACAGCAATAAGCGAACAGCATGGATTAGAAATACCAAATTATGGCCGGAATAGGAGAATGAAAGCAAATGAATCATGTACAGAAGGGATCATCATGTGGTGCCCACTGGTACCTACCCTTTCCTTTTTAATTTTTTTAAATCCAGTTTTTAAAATAGATATACATGGATTTGTATTAAATACATGCAGCTTTTTAGGAAATATACATAGGGTATAACAGATGTGGAACAAATATCTAAATAAATACTCATGTGAAGTATCATTTTATTTTCTTTATCATATTTATATACCAGCATTTTTCTTTTCAAGGAACTCAAAGTAGCTTGTATAAGCCTCCTCACAGCAACAACCCTCAGAGGCCAAAATTTGGTGGCCAATCTCAACATCATTCAGTGGTGGATCACTGTGTTTATCATATTTTAGTTGTATCTCCCCTTTTTCCTTTCAAGAGACTCAAGGCAGGTCACTTAGTGCTCCTCCTCTTCTCAATCTTATCCTCACACAACCACCCTCAGACTTAGGTTGGGCTGAGATTTTGTGATTGGCCCAATGTCACCCAGTGAGCTCCATGGCGAGTGCAACTAGAACACAGTCCTGTGCTATTAACCACTGCACCACAGTGTCTATATACCAACTGCATGTACATAAAAATGTTATAAGGCTCTCAGTCCATGGCATTATAGGATGTGAGTGTTTATCCATCCAATTGTGAACCCTTCAGCAGTCAAAAAGGTACAAAGGATCCAGATACTTTTAAAAAGTCTGCTTCAGTGTTGTGCTGTTTTAATGCATTGTATTCTTCTCTCTGTTTTATCTTCTATTCACTGCTCTGGAATCTCCTTAGCTATGGAGGAGTGTACAAATACTGTAAATAAATAAGTAAATAAATAAGACATTGGTGAATATTAAACGCTATTCAAGCTCAGAATTTATCTGTGTAATAACTCCCTCCCAAAAAGACGCAACTACTAGAAAATGCCAAACATATTTAAAAGAAACATTCCCTGCATCGTACCACCAGCCATTAGCTGAATTGCACAATCCCTTGTTAATGAGTGGTAGCACCGTCCAGTAGACATTAAACAATTTCCACTAAATAAGGCACAGTGTAAGATCTATAGATGTGACAGGTATATGCTAAAATGTGATCTGTGGCTTATGCATTTTGTGGTGGTGCACACAGAACGTTCTCAGATTTCCATTTATGTTCCAAAAAGCTCAGGAAACCTGATGTATAGCATCTCATCTCATTTCATCTCAATCTCAACTAGTTATTTATGATTATTTTTTTCCAAATGTATAACTCATCACTGAGTCCTAGAAGGGAAGCCAAAGAAATCTGCACAATTGAAAAACAACAAAAATATATTAACAGATGGCAGTAAGATATTACAAAAACTAACCAGGATGTCAAGTAGACAAAATAAGTAGCTAGACTTGTTTAAGCTGCAGTTCTATACTGGTTTACCTATCGGGAAGCTCCACTGAACCTGATGGGACTTAGTTTTGCATAGACATACACTGGATTGGCTGTTAGCAGAGATAAAAGACAGAAGTCAGTAGACTGAGCAAACCAAGTCAAATACTTTGGGAGACTCTGTTTTGGTGTATGGATCTGAAAGACGGAAGTCCAAATATTTGCACCTAATATTTGCTTAGAGATGAATATCTATGTGCCATTTATGAGGAGTGAGCTCTGGGAGCAAAACAGCAAAATAAGCAATGTTAATGCTGCTTTGAAGAGCTGGAAGGAGGTGCAGTCGCAGGACACAAACCTCCATCAGGAAATGCAAGGCAAGCTATCAGGGAAGGAGGACTGTGTTGGATACAGCATCCATCTTCCCTAGGGACCACCTTCCCCACCTTTCTTCCATTCTGCATTTTCCTTCCAGTCCATCCAATGAAAGGTGCAGCTGTTCTGCTTTTTCCCTCCTTAATGGATATTCTGCATTAAACAAAAAGTCAGGAGGATTGCTGGAAAAACACAGTTGGATTACAAAACCACAATTACATCATCTGGATCAGTCCTGAAATGTAAATTAATAACTTACAGTGAGCCCTCAATAAATCCTTGTCTAAAAAGTCCCAGCACCTTATTCTTAGCAGACCAACAATGTCCATCTTGAGCTTCTGTATCTCAACATCCAATGTGCACTTCCCCACTAGCAAATGTATTTCCAAATACACATCATCAGCTTAGTGCTCCCCACCCAACGTAATTCAGTGAGTTGGAACTGGCTATATTTTTGTAGCCCAGACTCTTGAATATGTGGAAATTAGGTTCTAAATCAAAATCTCAGGAAAGGATCCTGGACTCTGTGTATGCTATCTTAGTGTGGATCCAGTATGTTTTGGCTTGCCTCCCCAAAATTTGAACAATATAATCCATCTTCAATCTCCTTACTGCTGTCAATGTTCTGTGTAACTACCCTTTACCAGTCAGAAGAATTTATTATTTGCCCCAAGTTCTTAGTAATTTCTAGAGCAAAGAATTCTCTAAAGAAAGCCCCATCCAATGTGGCTGCCTATAATCCTCCAAAGTAAGGATAATGGGCACAAAATCAAGGGCAGGAAAAGTCTGGAGGCAAGGACTGCATCTGAATTTTTCCTGTCCTGCAAAAGACAGAGAGGCAGCTGATTTCAGCCATCCATGTCTTTTGTCTCTGCTTACAAGAGGAGGGGCTGAAGCACTGCCAGGATTCCTCATATCCCAGAAGAGCCTTGTTCCTCTCCTCCCCACCGCTGCTGCTGTGGAACCTCTTCTGGCATGGGAAGAACTCCGACAGCTTCATGGGTAGAGGGAGTGGATGGAGTCACAGCTCTGACCTCACGATACATTTCTGTGGTCTGAGCTGGAGCTCTAATTTGTCCTATGGCCATACGGACAGGGTTTCGTGGCCACTGGATTACACCCCAAATGTACAGATAAACTTTTGTGAACTAGAGACCAGCTAATTTCTCTAATCAAGTAACTCTCTGGTATGAATGTGACCAAAATAATACTTTTCTATGAAAAAAAAATTCTACGGAAAGGTGGAATTCTCATTTGATATCATTTGTAACATCTGCTTGTTAACTGATTGTAAGTTGTGATCTTTTCAAAAAAATGTTAAAAATGAATCAATGAGTAGATGTAGATCATGAGTTTCTGTCATTCTCGGCTTTGCTTGCTAAATGCAATTTGCCTGCTATGGCTGAATGGCAATATTTGCAACTGCAACATTTGTTAGAACCTTGCTTTAGAACTGCCACTGTGCCAGCTTCACACTCTTGTGTCACCATTGGAAGCTCTTACTGACATCAGTCAGTCATACTGATCCACACTCCATGTTTATAAATGTTTATTATTAGTGAATAAATATGATTAGTATTATTGTTGACTAAATATAATACACAGGGTCTTAAGCAGGAATGGCATAGGGAACTGGATTGTCTCATTTGGCCTAAGCAGTGGATGACCACTTTAGCATCTGTATCTCAAACAGCTAAGGCTTTCAGGTTATGCCTTATTCAGGAAAAAAAACCCTGCTGTGGCAGGTCTATAGGATGTCACATCTCTTTCACAAGAGATTTCTAAGCTGGCTAAATGCTGGAGATGTGAAAGAACTAATGTTCACTTAAGCCTAAGTTTTGGGCCAATAGTCTTATTTCAATCTAATAGTTGCTTCTGTTTGGGAGGAGGCTATTACACAGATAAACTTTGTATTGGAATTTTTACCAGGGCAGATGTCTTTTAAAATTATCTACCTGCTTCCTGGAACCAAAAATGAACCATGCCATTTTGATTGTTAAAAGAGTGATATTACAACATTAAAAGGATAACATTACAACACTGGAATGAAAAATGATAATGCAATGGATTGAGGAGCAAACAATGCTTTCAACATTTGAACATATGATGTATAGATGCCATTTGAGAATGGATACTTCTATGTCATTTCTTTGGCTTTTGTGGAAGCTTATGTATAATTCATAGAAAGCTACATTTTCATATACATGCATGTATCACACACACATTTCATAAACATGCACTGAAACTGATATATTCAAACCAATATAGCAATGATTTTTCTTTTTTGTTTGTTTTGTCAAGATTTTATTTTTAATTTACAGGATCGTATTTCTGCTTCAAATATGTACTTTGCTTGTTAGACAGCACGATCCAATCTAGCTTCCTAGAACTCTTCAAAGCTGGAGGATTATAGGCATCCTAATGAGGCCAGAAGGCATACAGAGGTGAAGGTCATCTCCTTGTTTTTCTCGCTCTGCAAAAGACTTACATTCTGCCACAGAGCATACTAAAGACAGGTTGGGGCATTGCCCAGAATACTATATATTATGCTTGATCCTCTTTCCTCTCCTCCCTGCCCTCCAGGGTAACCACAAAGTTTCTGACCTCAGAGCCACAGCTGGTATGGTTCTTTCTAGAAATACCTGCCCCACATGTTACTATGTACATATGATCCTAAATGGTGATTAATCTCTATGTAAAAATGTGAAAATTGTGTTGATTAAACAATGTGAATCAGTTGTGTTGATTAAAATGCCATCATGGAGGAAGTAATAGTTAGCAAGGATGGTTTGGAATGATAAATGTTAACACAACTGTCTGATAATAGAGAAGAAATATACCAAAGATTGAAAAAGCAGAACTTAGATTTTCTGTTTGACAAAGTGCCTCTATATTTGTAGTTCAAGGAGATGAAAAGCTGACTGAAATTCTGTTAAGTTTATGTACCACTGGATCAGGCTAAGTTGCAAGTGACATCTAACTTTCCATCCCAAAGTGAAGTGGGTTTTGTAAATGTGGTGGCTAATTTATAACCAATACAGTAAGTGTTACACACTTAGAGAAGTTTATTAATTCATGAAAGCTTTTGTCGGTTCATTGTAAGAGGCTATTTTTAATTAGCAAAGGCACATTATTGGTAGATTTGAGTGTCAAAGGGCTAACTTGACATTATTTGGATTCCAGTGTTTAATTCTAATGCATTGCTAATGGATAACATGAAACAACCTCATCTTCCCTTCTGTATTGCAAAGGGTCACCCATAATATACTTATTTATTTAAATAAAATTAATTGACTTTTAACGAATTGACTAACTTATGATATTTACATATATATTACTAAAAATTCAATATTTTTTCTTTTCTCTTTCATCAGATGTGGAAAGAAAGGTAAGCTAATTTCATAAGTAAACACTACCATTGACTGGTGTAAGAAAAGGCCATCTTTAATTACTTTTGTATTCCCTGTTATAATAATTCCCTATTGTTTAGTTGATTAATCATCTGCATTTCAACTAGTTAATGAATTTATTATTCAATGTACTAATGAATAAATCATTTGATTGTTGCATGGAAGGTACAGTGAAGAAATCTATAGCTGATCCACAAATGATAAGGCCAGTTCTATGTCCCTTTTGCCTCCTGACTTGCGTATGTAAGTCATAGGTATGTATGACTTACATGCCTATGCACAACTCACTCACATACTCAGTGGCTCTCTTGTTTTTAGGAAGCCAACTAATGATAATGCATTCACTGACCTCAGCAGCACAGGGCTGGGCTGTGGGGACAAAATCTTTTGGTTCATCCCTTTGCCTTTGGCCATGCCCACCACTGGAATGTGGCCTTCAAGAATGCCTCCAAAATTTAATCTTGGGCTGAAAGAAGGCTTTTACTCCTAGGTTAATCCTTCCAGATTTCCAATGAAAACCTACTAGCTTTCCAGTGAAAATCATCCCCAGAGTTACTTCCTGTGCTCTTAAGGAAAATGTACACACACTAGCCATTGAAGTTGTCCTAAGTGCTTACTCCTAAGGGATTTCTACTAGCACAGGGAAACTCACCTTTGAGAATGCCTATTAGCATTCATATTCAGAGATTCTGTTCTATATGCACGCAATACATGTTAAGGGCCAGGCCAACCCATTTTGCTGTGTGAAGCAGAGTAGCACATGTAGCTCCTTAACAGTAGTTCCCTATTGCTACCCAGGTCAAGGTGCATAGTACTCACAGATGGTCACATTATTTTAGACCTGATGCAAAACTCCCCCCACCCCCACCCGGTAAGTCTCCTCTTCTTTGAAATTAAATAAGTAACTATTTATTGACCTTCCATGACACCTGAAATCAGTGGTGAAAGGAGGCCACCTTATGCCACCAAACAGAAAGGTAGGCCATGTACCTAAGATCTTAACAAACCTTGCCACATTTTAAAAGTAGCATCCAGAACTTATGAATCATGGTAGGGTCCTGCCAGCTTCAAGGGCTGCAGAGCAAGCCCTTGAGGGCTGCATATGGCCACAGAGTTGCGAGTTGTGCACCCTTGAGCTAGCTGGACAAATGGCCTAATTCTGTGCTAGGAAGCTTCCCATGAGATCAATGGCACAGAGTGGAGAAGATGAAGAAATGGAAGATGTGTAGAACAGCACAGGTGAATGGTGTGAAGATAATAGTCATACAGGGAGTTTGCCATTGGCTGACAGGCAAAGAATGCAAGGAGAAGCTGTGAAATATGTTTTCATTTAACAAGTGGTGGGGTGCAGTCAAGACAGACATTGTAATGATGAGGCAGCTCAGGGTGACAACCTGCAAAATGCACTGTGCAAAACAAGCACAGTGAATGATATGAGAAATGAATTAAGTTTGGAACATTCGGGCACATGCTTATTTCTGTCTCCTGCAAAGAACATACCAAATAGGTGGAGGATTTTAATATCATTGTCAATTAACATCTGCCAGGCAACCATATCTTCCATCTTAATCTTCTGCTTATTTGTCAGCATGTCTGACCTATTTAATTCAAGGAGCATCTACTATAAAGAAATGAGATTGATGGGGGCAATGTTTGAGTGACAGAATAATCAGAAAATATATATGAGAAAAGTTATAATCAGTTTCGTTTATCACAGATAAATGAAACAGCATGCAACCATAGTTAAGTGTTATCAGTCTGGTATATTATTGTTCAACACATCTCTTGAAGTGACATCCAGGAGCCAAATCAGAAACTGGTTCCACTGTAATGATATTTATAAAGTAATCTTTATAAATAGGAGTCCTCAATAAATCCATCTCCAAGAGATAGTGTGTGTGCATGTGTACATGGCTTTGTGTGTGTGCATCCTAGAAAAGGAACTGGTAATGGGGAAATATGAACTCACAATGAAAATGTTATCAGACAAGGAAGAAGAGATATCTACGTGAAAGAAACGTCTTGTTGTGGTTAATCGCAAAGTCGTGTCTGACTCATCGCGACCCCATGGACAGGCCTTCCTGTCCTCCACCATCCCCTGGAGTCCACTTAAGATCACATCAACTGCTTCAGTGACTCCATCTAGCCACCTCATTTTCTTCTAGACAAAAGAAACATCTAGAAGCTGTAATTAAGGACAACAAATTGGATATTTACTAGTTCAGGATGAAGAGCAGAAAAACTATTAAGAAGTGTGATGTTCTCAAATCGCTTCTGGAAAAGTGGTCAGAAGAACAGGTCTACCATTGGGGTGAATGAGGTCACCACCTTAGGCACCAGGTGCAGAAGGGTGGGAAGCAGCAGTGAGCTGTTGGAGGTAGTGTGTGTAGCATGTGACTTGCCCAGCCCTTTCCAGAAACTTAGTTGGTACTTTCAGGTGCACTGCAATGTTGCTTGACTCCTATTCATGGAATGGAGAGAGGCACCATCTTGTGCTCTGCCTCAAGCTACAAGAAGTCATGGGCTGCCTAAGCACAGAACTAAATTCAAGGGACAACCGGGAGATTCAGATTCAAGATACAGAAATGTATGGAGGATATTGTATGATTTCTGCCTTCACTTGTGTTATTTTGGCTCAAACAAGAGCAATAATTACAAATACTGGAATCCTGTTAAGGCAAGCAAAATAATCTGATCAATATTGTATAGGAAAAGAGAGCAGGGGAGTGCCCACCACCACTTTCAAGTGGACCTGATTGCCACTGGGGAAAGATTAGAATATGTAGGTTTTCTCCATGAAGCTGGACACTGATTATGCCACAGGGGGTAGGGAGTGGAACATGGAAGAGCTAGGACCAAGATCTGCAAATGAACATTCAGAAAGCATCCACAGCTGCATTTTATCCCTATAGTCATGATGGTACTTTGATCCGTATGTGTTTAAAATGTATGCTCTGAAAATCTTTTTTTTTTAAATCAGCATCGGAAAACTGTTACTGTTGTTATTGTTCTAATGCAGGGGTCCTCAAACATTTTCAACAGGAGGCCAGTTGAAAGGTGCTGGCAATGGGTGTGGGCCAGCAAGGCAGTGCTGGTGTGGGGCGCGGGGCGGTGGGGGGGTGGGCGGCAAGGTGGGGATGCGCGGCAAGGTAGTGGCTTGCTCACATGGAGACCGTTTCCTCTGAGCGAATCCAAAACCATCTCCCTACGAGCAAGCCGCTGCCTCGCCAAGCATGAGCGCGCGCACAGCGAGTCCAGAACTTCTGAGGCAGACTGGATAAATGGGCATGGCAGGCCAGATCCGGCCCGTGGGCCGTAGTCTGAGGACCCATGTTCTAACAAATCAGGAATTTAGAATTAGTTTAAAAGAAAGCACCCTCTTCGAAGCTTGCTGTGCAGTGCTGCAGCATTGGGGACTAAGGGTTAGGGCTTGGCACGTGCCAATACGGAAAATAGTTTGCTAGCGTCTGCATTTGTAAACAGGAGTTTTTGCAATAGATAAAGAGCAGTCGGGCTAGCATATAGCTGCAGGATAATATGTAGTTAGATCTTTAGCCACTGTTATACTAACCTTTAACTAGTTCCTTTTTTTTCTCTTTAGCTGCTTTGCAGCTTCCCGATGCATGGATGCAGGATGAACCTCCAACTTATTTATTTAGACTTGTTGGTTTTGGTTTAATGAGTCCAAACAATCAAGCAATTAGGATTCAATGAACTGTGTGTTTCTGATAGGAAGGTACTACTTAGTCACAACTCAAAGATTAGTCCTGTAATAATTTAGGTCACACCGACTTCCTGCAGCTAAAGGTAACATTATATGAGTAGCTTTTCCTTCAGTAAGGAAATTTATTTGGTATTTCATTGGGAGAATGGCATTGATGCATGTGAGTGTAAGCACATGTTTATTAATAAGCAAATATTAATAAAGACAAGGGTCTATTTATTAAATCTCAGCCCAACCTACCTCACAGAGTTGTTGTTTTATAAATGAATTTATAATCCTCATTAACCAATAGTCCAGGAAGACTCTCTGGGCATGAAAACAAAACAAACAGCAATGAAAACAATATACAACAACAATCAACCACCATCATAGACAGAAACCACAACATTATATAATAAACATACAATATAGTATACAGAGTACAGCTGAGAGTTTAATCGGAGAATTAAAATAGTACAAGTTAAAATCTAAAACACACCAAAATTTAATTGAATTAAAATTAATTAAAATCAATTGTCACAATATCTGGAGAATGAAATTGTTTTCACCTGGTGGTGAAAAGATTGTAAAGAAGGCAGTCCTTCAAGGGTTGTTGTGTGGATAAGATTGACAGCAGCAGGAGAATTATATAAGCCACTTTGAGTTTTTTGTAAGAAAAAGGCAGAATATAAACTGAATAAACAAACAAAAAAATAAATACATAAATAATATTTGAGCTGGTGTTAAGTAGTTTGGATCTAGTCTTGGCAATCCTTATGGCAGGCCCTCTGAAATGAGTGGGCCTTATGTTAGTCATGAGGACTAGCCATTTATTTATTTAAAACATTTTTATGCCGCCCCCATCACAACAAAGCCTCGGGGCAGCTCACAACAAAAACAAAATATAACAATTATACAATAAAAATATTAAAACCCGGTGCATCTCGGCTTACAAGATTTTAAATCCTATAAATACCAATAAATTAACAATTAAAATAAGTTTTAAATAAAAAGGTCTTAGCCTGGCGCCGAAAAACAAATAACGACGGTGCCAGGCAGACCCCTCTGGGGAGCGCATTCCATAGATGGGGCGCCACCGCAGAGAAAGCCCTCCTCCAGGTACTCACCCTCCTAATATCATTCACAGAGGGTTCCCGGAGAAGGGCATCTGTTGCTGATCTCATTTGATTCTTTCAAACACCAGGTTTAGCAACAGCTACTTCTATAGTTCTAACCACTGGCATTATTAAATTGAAAATAAATGATAAGCCATATGGGGGAAATACAACACATGTACAAGAAGTACTTTTGAACAGTCTCCTAGTCTCAATAAGCCAGTGTACCTAAAATAAGTAACATCTTTGTCTTCTATTTTTCTCCAATGTTATCTTTCTCTTTTCTTTTTCTTTTTATAGATAAATAAAAAGGGAAGGGAAGGGAAGGGTTACCAAGGGACCTTGTACAAAAATTATTTATTTCACTGACTGCTGCATCTAACCCGTCATGTAAGGAAAGACTCCACATAAGGAAAACATACAGAAACTGACTGAGCATGTCTTTTCAGATTTAGGTCCAACTGAGTTCAGTGGGGTTTGTTTGCCTAAGGGTGCAATTATAAATGCACTTACTAGGGAATAAATCTAAATGAACTAAGTGGACTTAATTCTGGGTAAATATTTATTATTGTAGTTTTGCCTACATACTTTAAAGACTCTTCTGTAATACCAGTCAATGCTGGAAGCTGAATTAGACAGATCAATACAGATTTGTGGACTATTATGACATTAATAGTATATCCTGGCATTAAAGAGACTAACTTGAAAATAGCAAGGAGCAAGTGGTCCTCTACTTGCTTTGGATTAACTTGGACATGATCTGAGCTTCTGACCTTGAAAGAACTTTTCATTTTCACAGTTGATCCCAAGTTTGTCAGATGATCCTGCCGTGTCACTGCGAAGGGGGTAGGTGTCTCCCCCTGACGAGCCCCTACTCCCAAACTTCCCCTCATTTACCCAAATCAGAGGCAACCAAAGCAACAGAGATGTTTTTAGGGGCAAAAAAAGGGGGGGGTTGCCTCTCCCCTCCTTCCTC
This sequence comes from Varanus komodoensis, assembly GCF_004798865.1. Lineage (NCBI taxonomy): Eukaryota > Metazoa > Chordata > Lepidosauria > Squamata > Varanidae > Varanus > Varanus komodoensis. The sequence continues at coordinate 3,687,999 of NW_025335761.1, forward strand.
TCTCTCAAATTGGTGTGTGTGGCTTTGCTGGGGTGCCATTGGCAGTTCTCCCAAAGACTACTCCCGTGCAGCAGGTCCAAGTAACAGAGGGGGCACCAGGAAGGGAGAGATTCCCCTCTTCCCTTCTTCCCTCACATTGCTGAGTCTGTTCCTCCTTCCTCCACTGGGTATGGGGTAAGCCAGGGATCCGCAGCCTTTTGAACCCAGGGCCTAGAAACTGCCAGGGACACCGCCACGAAATTGCTCTTACAGAGAATGCAGTTAGTTAAAATTGGCTGCTGTGGAGGCCCAGCCTGTCAAAAGCAAGGGAGAGAGGTGCTAGTCAGAAAAGAAATAGTGAGGCCATAGGATGGTGGGGAGGGCAGGGAACAGGAAAATAGCAGGGAAACAGGGAATAGAGGGGCAAGAAGGAGTGAGGCTAAAGGCTGGTGGCAGGGCAGAAGCGGCAAAGCAAAGAGGTAGGGAAACACAAACTGAGACTAGAAGCTCAGAGGGAGAGGGAAACATTAAGGCAAAGGGATGAGGGGATTAAAAGAGCAGGTCTAAAGGAAAAGAAGGACCGGCCTAATATTTTCCAAGGATTTATTTTAAAAAGTGTTTTGGAAGGAGTCATAGTGTTGACCTAGTCCATAAGCTGGTGTGCTTATGCCCAAAACACAACAGGGAAAGGTTTTCTTTGAAAGGATTTAGTTTTGAGAATAACCAGCTACAGAAGAATTGTTCCAGATGGTGCACCTGAGCAGTCCTCAGTTGGCCCTTTTATAAATTGATCATAAAATGGTTGCACATAATGCAGTTAAAACTTTCCAAGGTTACAGTAGTAAAAAGTTGCAGTGGTGTGATCTTCTCCACCTGCATACCAAAGAAGATGCTCCAAAGGAGTAGGATGGGGTGCTATTATATAGAACAGGAGGAGGATGGGGTGGGCTGGTGTGAATTGCCCTTTGTTTGAGCTGCTGTTATCTGTTTAAGCTGCTGTTATCTGTCTAAAAACTTTCTCTGGACTGGTGCCTGGTCAGCGTCAGCTGGATTTCAAGGATGCGCACATGCTGGTTTTTAGAAAAGAGGGTTTTTCTCAGGCCCGGTTATGTCTCAATGATTGCATGATCAGTGGAGTGGGGAGTTTTGTGGGTGCTGCCCTGGGGTACAGTGTTTTGGGAAGATTGGTAGGGAGAACAAGCCAAGGATGGGGTGAGATACAAGAAAGCCGCTGTTGCAGTTCTGCATATGGTGGGAGGTCAAACCTGAGCTTTCTGTGTACTAAGCATGTACTCTGCTGTAGCTCCTCTAAATTTTTAATGACCAAACCTCTCTTATCAGGGCCTGGCCTTTGTAGGTCATTGGCACATTTGGAATTGTGCGAGTATGTCATGGAGGCTGTCCTCAAATGGTTGCTGCAAGTGGGGGCTTGCCCTTTCCTAAAGGTTGCTATGGTGAGCATGACTGCTAATAAAACATTGTCTGGAAGGCAACCCAGTGAGCTTCAAGACACACACACTCTTTTGAAGGCATATAAATGCTTAGCTTTGCAGCATGAACGTGTGAGAGAAAAATCATAAATGCTCCTAGTTTCTCATGTTTAGCAAGGAAGCAGACATGTGAAAATCAATGGTGTGGAAACACACAGAATCAGAGAACCGATTTAGATACTAACAACACAGCTACAATTAAGCATTCTATGTATGAAGTAATAACAGGGATTCAACTAGGCTAAGGATGAGGTCTCAAGCTTGATTATTTCAAGGAAAATCTAGAGATAAAAGTGTGAACACAGGAAATATATGCCAAGATGTATGACAAATAACCAAAAAGGTGGGCACCCATGAGAGAGTATCCCTAGAGGAAAAAAAAAAAAAACGATGAAAGCATTGTTGTGTTACTGATGTCCCTTGGATTTCAGCCTATACACATGTGCATAAACAGTTTTACCTTGTGTGTTGTATTCCTAATAAATATTGCTGGTTTGCTTTTTCAGATCTATGTGGCCTGTTTCCTGCAGAATCTGACAAAAATGTCTAAAAATTTTATTTTAGAAAAAATCTAGAGATAAAATGAAAATTAGGAAAGCCTAGAGCACAGGAGGTATCAAGACAGTTTTTTGTGGACACACTGAAGCATATGGGCAATGCATTGCAGACTTCAGGCTCTCCCTTCGTTTAAGATGGAACAAGTTCTTTTATAATTCTGTTGGAGACAAAGCTGGTATATAGAAAGTGCCAAACACAACAGATCAGCTGCATGCAATGTGCAGGTCACCCTTCAAAAAGAGGTAACGTGAGGATCAGAATGGAGAACAAGCAAGTTATTATTTTAAAATATAGCGCAAAATCAGCAGTCCATTCTAATTGTAAAGTGTCTTGCAAAACAACTGAGTAAGCAAAATCAAATTACAGAGCGATTGTTTTTTTCCCTTGCAGATTTTGATGGGTATAATTATGTAAATTTACTTTCAACATCCAGTTATAATTCTTCGATAACAAATCTCGGTGAGGCAAGAGTAATTTATATATTTGAGGTTGTCTGGATTAGTTAGTCGTCTTTACATAAACAGGCAATGAAAAATTTTTACTTCAGTCATATGTGCAAGTTTATCAACCCTTAGCTACTTTGAACAGTTTTTTGAAAAATCAATATTGTAAAATGTTAAGCAGGTTCTGCATCCTGATTCCCAGCAAATGAAGTCTCCTCATTTATAAGTTATGCATTTTCTGATAAGAATAAGTGGCTATCCCCAGATCTATAAAGCCACTACTTTGACCATACTTCATTTCTATCAATTCAGTTCAATTTATTATTTTTGCTTCTAATTAATGTTTTATTCTTCTGATGTTCCTTTATTCTTAAACTGTCACCCAATACCTAACTACTCAGAAGTAAGCCCCACTGACTTTGATGGGATGTACTCCCAGATAAGTGCATCAGGATTGTAGCCCCATCAAACATGTCTGTGTTGGCTGGATGCTTTGATAGCTGGATTCTTGGATCTTCATTAATATAGCATTGATATGGCACAATCACGTGAAGGACCATGTCTCTGATATTCCATTCTTGGGCAAGGCATTTGGTGTGTGGTGAGGTGGTGACTCAAATCCAGGATTCCCTTAGTGAGGCATTGTCTAGATCCATTCCAATCTGGCTTTCGGCTCATTTACAAGATGGAGGCAACCATGGTTTGTGTTTGTGTTGCTTATGCTGGACCTTTCCCAGCATTTGGAGTGTGATGTCAACCATATGATGAAGACACCCAACTCCGTCCCCTTTTTTCAAGACATTTCAGACATGCTGAACCAGCGGATGCGGTCAGTTATGGACCGGATGAGGTGCTCCTGGCTAGTCGAACTGTCAGTCTGTTAGTGAATTGTTCAGCCTGGCTTCGACGGGGTTGTACGATCTTGAAAGCTGAAGTTCATAGTCTGGGGATATCTCATGATCTAGGTCCTGGAAACCAAGGTAGTAGTATGGCCAGGAGTGTTTTTGTACAGCTGTAACTAGTGTTGAGCATGTGCTGTTCCTAAAGAAGGCAGTCACAGGCATGGTGACACATGCTTTAGCTAATGGCAAGAGAAGTTTGCTGCAAGGTGCTATATAACAAGAAGTATTACAAGTGCCTAGACACTTCAGCTGAATGTCACTTTACTGGTTTCTGGTCATTTCCATGTCCAGTCAAAGTGTCCGTTATTAATTCCTAGAAAGTCTGAATCAGCTTAGGACCAGGATAATTAAAGGGCCTTCTCTTTCCGCAAGACCATGCCACCTTCTTTTGTCAACTGGAACATGAGAGGGAAAGAGATTCTTCTCTGTTGCTTTGCCTAGGCAGGAGACCTTCCTAGAGAGATCTACTTTTCTCCCTCTTTGATAGTGTTCTGACATCTAGTGTGGTGCCAGATATCTTTTCTTTTCTTTTTTTTTTTGGAAAGTGACCTTTTAAAAAACAAAATCTGCTGTCATTCTCTTATTAATTGCTAATGTTCATGATGTTAATTTTGATTATTTTGGTCTTGGTTGTCAGCCATTTCAAGCATTTTCAAACAAAACTGTACATGATGTACCAAAAAGGTACATTTTAAACAGGAGGACAACGATGATAATGGGCTGGCTTTCACCTATAAAGCCTGACATGGCTTGCGATTGCAGTCCTTCATGGTATGAATGCCTCTTCCTGATACAAGCTGCCTGTACACTGTGATCACCGTCTAGGTCCTTTCTTCAAGTGCTATCTCCAAGGGATGCTTGGAGAGCAGTAACCGTGGGAGGGCCTTTTCCAATTGTGGGATGATCTCCCCAACTGTGCCAACTTTTATGGTCCTTTCTTTATGTGGCTGGTTAAGATAGCCCTCTGTGCTGAAGGATTTAAAGATGTTTAAGGATTATCAAATGGCTTAATGGCTTCCCCATATCTGGTACTTTTCACCAGGTCAATTTGATATCACATACTGTTTTAAGTGCTAAATTGTCTTAAAAATTTATACTGGTTTTAAATGTTGTCTTTCAGAACATTTTAGGGTTGTTTTTACTATACTATGAGGCTGTTGTAAACCACCCAGAAAACTTTAGCTATTGGGTGGCACAGAAGTGACATACATAAATAATATGTAACCATGATTTATGATACTTTGCATTACAAGGATGGAGAAGGAAGTTAGTGGTATGGCCTAGAGAGAAGATGCATCAGGCCAAATGGATAATAAACCTGCTATCAGGATATCTGATGATCCACAGAGGAAGCAACTTCTGCTCCCCGTAGGATGATTTCCTCGTTTGTCTCAGCTCTCCAAATGGTAGAGTCCGGAATAGCCCTTCAGTAGAACAGGTGGTGGAGCATTTCTGAGGCAGCACCACTTGAAAATGAATCATCATTAACTATTTCTGTTGCTTCTACTGTGCCATCAAATGCTCTTTCACTTAAACAAACCCTGTGTGTAGAAAACTAGCAAATCAGAGAGAACAGTACTAGTCTTCTCATTGAAGTTCTAGTGTGATTGTGTGTGTGTGTGTGTGTGTGTGTGTGTGTGAGAGAGAGAGAGAGAGAGAGAGAGAGAGAGAGATGTTTTTCCATGTGTCAATCATATAATTGGCAGAATTGGTGGATATATGCTTGGCAAAATTCTGTCCCATCTTTAATCAAACATCTTGTCTAAGCTAGGGATCTAATATGATAATTTTTTAAGTTTAGGTTTCCTTTAACCTGTAACAGATTATTTCAACCTCAGGCATTGCAGTTCAAAAGTGGAATTGAGCTTCTACTTCTGCAGTGGCCCTTTCTTTCTTTCTTTCTTTCTTTCTTTCTTTCTTTCTTTCTTTCTTTCTTTCTTTCTTTCTTATGCACCTATTTCCCAAAACTGGGCTGCATAAAAGAAAACATTGTATTTGATGATGAGAACAGTGTGTCTTTAGGGAGCTGTGCACGACTCACCAACTGGTTGTACCAGTTTTGAACTGAGTACATTCTGTTTGAAGCACAAGAGACAGGCCATGCTCCACCATCTCGTCATAATAAATGACACTTTGAGTTAATTATTACTTTGTAATTCTTTATTTAAACTTTGTACCAAAATTCATTTGCAATATATCCTTTCATGCAGAACATGAAAGGCATTATTGTATGCAGTCTGGGTGTGGCAGGATCCCAGGTCAAGTAAGGAATAATTTTGTTTACATGCTTGAGTTGTGCAGTGGATATTGTACACGTTGCACAGACATTCTCTTGATTTATAAGGCTAATTATTTACATTAGCTTGTTTGCACAAAGATATTTTTAATATACCTCGATTGCCTGGCCAGTTCTGTTCTCAAGGGATTATTCTGCCCTGTGCTTAAGTGATTGCACTTAAGATACCACACAGGGCCTTTCATGCTGTGTTCAGCGCTGCATTGTAGAGCCTGCAAACAGTGCAAGAAGCTTTGCAGGGGACACAGTGGGCTGCTGTGAGGAATGGAAACCCAGAGAGGCAGTGTGGTGCAGTGGTTAAGAGCACTGGACTGGGATTCAGGCGATGCAGGTTCTAGTCCCTGCTCAGGCATGGAGCCAACTAGGGGACTTTGGGCCACTCGCAGACTCTCAGCTCAACCTATTTCACAGGATTGAGAGCAGCAGGAGGAGAATGATGTAAGCCGCTCTGAGTTCTTTGAAAAGAAGGGGGGAAAGGATGGAAATACATCTAATAAATACATAAATAAATAGTGATCCGAAACACATGCCCTAAAACATGTGTGGTGGTATTTCAGCTGAAATGCCGGAGTAATCTTAAATTGTTTGGTGTGGGACAAGTAAATGGTAGAACAGAAGCCATGCATCACAAAATTCTAAGTTTAGCCTTTAACACTTTTAGATCATTGTTCAAAACCTGCAAAGAGCTTGGGTGGATCACACCATGGGCTATTTAGTCCAGTGTTTTATTTTCAATAGCTAGTCAGAAAATGCCCACAGCAAAATAGTGGCAAAAATGGTCCCTTGTTGCTTGTTTAGCACCAGGTAGTCAGAACATGGGAGCAGGGTGGCTTGGTGGCCTATTTTACAGAGAAATGGCCTCTATTTTAAAGTTGCCAGAGCACATTCTTCTATTTAGTGAGCTATTCAGTTCAAGTTTGGTTTAAAATCAAGGATCCATAAGGAGAAAGAGTCTAGTCTTGAAATGACCCATCACGAGTTGGCACCTGCCCAATCTTGAGCAGCCACAAGATTGACTGTGGTGAGATGTATTTCTGTCTAATTATACTTATTAGTACTAGATTTGCATATGCAAATGTTATGCTAAACAGCGGCCTCCTTTTAGCTCTTGGCAGTGCATGAATGAAGGTTTGATTTAATTACCATAGCTAATACTTATCAACAGACACATTTTAAAAATTGGTCTAATTGCCTTTTAAAGCCAGTGTGCATGGAAGGCAGGACTGGGACTCAGGTGATCTGGGTTCTAGTCACCACTTGGCCATAAAGCCCACTGGGTGACTTTCTGCCAATTACTGATTCTCAGCCTAACCTACTTCACAGGGTTGTTGTGATACTAAAATGAAGAAGGCTTATGTAAGGCACTCATAAAAAGGGTGAAATATAAATATAATAAACAAACAAACTGGTAGCATCAACATATATAGAGTGCAGAAGGACTATATAAACTGACTTGAGTTCCTTCCTATCCGATCCGATAAAAATAAAAACTAACTATTATAATAATCATATATAGTAATGGTGAATTCATAGGTTAATTCTGAGCTGTGTTAATAAGCGTATTTTAATCTGGCTAAATCTTTTGCCCATCAATTTTATTGGGTGCCTCCTAGATCTAGTTTTGTGGTAAGGGGATAAGGACTGAAATGAAACATGTCTCTCTGAGCTTGATACCCTCTCCACCAAAGTTAGCCCCAGTTTTCAGTGATTATCCCCCACTTTCCATCGGTGGTTTTACCTGGTGGCAGTGGGTATAACTGGCATGACTCCAAGCAGTTCCAGGTTGCTCAGTCTACCTCCAATTTTAAGCTTCAGCTGAGTCCAGATGCCTGGGTCATTATGGGAAATTAAATTGCTGCAAAGACTAGACTGCCTTGTTGTGCTTGGATGCTGGGTCAGAACGAGGGCAGGAATCAGCAGTGACCCTTGACAAAAAGTTGGGGCTCTCCAAGGATGCTACACAGTGATGCTGGCTTACCTTTCCTTAGCTTTTGGATACAATTGATGGAGAATCCTGCCTGCCTGATCCTGTAGACAGCTGGTTTGCCAATAAATACGAGTGCTTATCCTGATGGGCCATTGGTCTGATCCAGCATGGCTAAATGAATCATTGGACTGATCTTATAATAAGCAAACTTTCCAGACAGAAGGTTCTAGAATCAAGTTTAACTACACACGCACACCCCTGCAATCACATACATTGACTACATGGCAGCCTGTCAAAGATGCAAAATTCAGTAACCAGCTACCTTAATGTTAATATACAAACCATGAAAGCTTGGCTGGAATGTCTATTGTTTTGAGAGAATTCATTGGCTTCAGAATGTGCTCCTTAAACTAAGAGCAGCAATTATCTCATTTTCAGTATAAAAATAATAATGTATGTTACAGAGCATCCCTCATTCTCATTCAGACGCATCATACTGAGTTGCTCTGGATCAGTGGTGAGAAACTAGAACTGAGTAAGTACTTTGTGGCCAACTAGAAGGTACAAAGATCATTTCATGATCTTATGATGGGTTCCTACACAAATTTCTTGAACCCACCGATTCCACTGAAATTTACTGCCTTGTGGACCATGTAGTTTTTTCTACAGTTGGTTGCAGGCATCAACGCAGGCAAACTGTAATCTTTGAAAGTCAAAATGCTAGCATGGAGAAAAATGATGCAAGGGAGGAAGAATACATATCCTTTCCAAAGGAGCTATCAGAGCATGACAATCTGTTTTCAATTCACTTTTTCAACTATTTTGTGATTTTTCATTAATCAGTCCTATCATTCTTTGGAATCCCTAGGCACAATCCAACAATTTTCCCTCCAAACACAGCTTTGAAAGTGTGTAGCCAGTCACAAAAATGTGCACTTCTAAAAAGAAAAAGTGCAGTTTTAAGAGAGCATTTGCGAATTTCAAAAATGGAAGTCACGCAGAAGCTGTATTGCATTAACTGGCACATATTGTGATTTATGGCAATATGAAAAGTAAAGTGTGTGGTCTAGGTCTTATTTGAACTCACTTGCCAATATCTGGATTTCACTGAGGGCTTTTAGTCTGTTATCAGATTCTAAACATTTTTTCAAATCACATTAAGGTTCATTTTCTTCATACTGGGGAAAATGAGGATAGATACTCTGCAGTGGCTTGGTTGGAAAGCCACTGATATTCTAGATATTAACTAACAATTCTAATGCCAATACCTTCCTCTGTGCAGTCCTATGTACACCACCAAAATGAATTTAGTTGGTTCAAAAGACTCTAGAGCAAATTAGGGGGTGGGAAGCCTGTAATGGGCAGGGGCATTACTAAAAAATGGCCCCTCTTATATTCTTCTGATGAAAAATTTCTCTTGGTGGAGGGAAAGTAGTTGGGTTACTTATTTTTTGAATTCTAATCTTTTAATATGCGTGTGTGACTTGTGTCCCTTATTTCCTTTCATTCCAATGTAATAGCAAGAAACTTTTTCATAGTTAGGTGCTGTGAATATCTCTTCAAATGCATATTTATACAGGAATTTTAGGATTTTTCCTGCCATATTTGTCTGCTTAACTGAAAAATGCATGCAAAACCTTTATAATTTGGAATGCATCTTACACGCATGCAGATTATCACTAAACATAATCATCAGGCAGTAAGCATACATGAATGAAACAACCATGTTTTTAACCTATGTATGTATTAGTTAAACTAATAGTTGTTCTTCCTTCATTTTTATCATATTGCCTAGGACATTATTGAATACATTGAGAAGAATAGACCCAGTGAAGTTTCTGCAGCATCCCCTCTTTTTTTTTCCACTGCCAGAGTTCATTTGTGACTGCCCAACTTGCTATACCTTCCACAGGCATTCTTGCATAATCCTGAGCCCTTTTCCCCTCAGACATCAGTCACACTGAATTCAATAGGACTTACTCCCAGGTAATTCAGGCAGTTATATAATCACCATGCCAGACAGCTGATCAGTTGTGTATGGTGCCTCCCCAGGTTCTTATTTTCATTTTCTTATGATTATTTTATAATCCTAGGTAGGCAAAAAAAGTGAGGGCTCAGCTATGGTTGTTGAACTCCATTCATTTCAGGTAGGCCTGCTTTAGGTTAAATGTATGCAACTCTGTCATATCACTAGCAGTCATGCTCTTGGTTCAAAAATTAAGCTGGGTCAACAGAGTTTTTCATGCACAAAAGGAATCCATTGTGCACCCATCATTTCCCACTCATAATTGCTTATAGGTTCTTTTGACAATGTGAACTCTCTAGTTTCACTTTAGTATCTAACCATTTTTTTCAGCAAGGCTTTTTTTTTTTTTTTGTTTAGAGTGGGGAAATGTGTTCTTTAATTGTGATCGCCCAAACCTGTGTCAAGGTACTTTCTGTGAGTGGAGACCTTCTTGTGAAAGGTCGCTTCATCTTGCAGAAGGCAGATCCTGGATCCAACTCAATGTGTTTTTAATTTGTAATCCTTATTAAAATGTACCCTAATACTGCACATAACCAGCATTGTTTTAGATTAGTTGTACTTTTTTAGTTTGGACAGTATAACTTCCAGATGTTTGAACAGAATGCTTCTTTTTGCCCATGTAAATTCTTACTGCTGCCACACGCCACATGTTATATTGTAGACTAATATTACATTTCTCCACTGCACAATCCCATTACATCTGATCTAGCTTATGTCCTGATAATTATGCACATGATTACTCTGCCTTCAGTGCTTGGTGTGCTGCTTACATCATTATTATTATTATTATTATTATTATTATTATTATTATAACATTTCTATGCCGCCCCTTGCCGAAACCTCGGGGCGGATGGGACGAGCTGTTACAAGAGGTGGGCCAGAGAACTCCATGTGCTTTGTGAAGTGTGGTAACATTAGAGAAATGCTCTGGTGCCATTCGGCTCAGGCTCCCTAGACATGGGCTATCCCATGGAGGGAGTAAGCTGCCTTCTCCTGGAGGATGCTGCCCATGATCCAGTGGTCTGGCCACTGTGGCTTGTAAAACATGGGAGAGCGCCAAAGATTGTCTCCATTTCTATTGAGTGGCATGACCTGCACTAGACAAGAAATATTACTTGAGCGCAGGTGATGCCGTCCTCAGGGGAATGGAGCCTCATGGCCCAAAGGCAATCCTTAATGTATTGCCATTTCCCTCATACTCTTCAAAGTATGGCCTCTCCTTCCAGGCTTCATACGCACTGACTTACTTTGCTCTTCATCCTGGCATGAGTTTACAGAACACCTCCCCCCCTCATTGAGCAGCACTCCTTTGCAGAACTTCTCAAACTGTTCCACACACCCACATGGGGACTTGGTTTTTGAAATCCTTTACTTTCCTGCTTCTTTCCCTCACTGGAATGAATGGAAAGTTGGGCTTTCCATGAGGTCTTCTTCGACCAGAGGAGTGGGGCAGGCATTTCTGCCCATGCTGAGCATGACCTTGTCAGTGTCAGGGACTGAGTGCGCATTCCTTTAGTACCCTAATTGCTAGTGAGAGATTTTGACCCAAACGTTTCCTTAGTAGTTTTGGATCCTTAGAGTGAGAGAATTCTGGAACAGGGTTTGGTCAAAGTGATGATAGTTCAACTAAGGGCATATGGGGACATGCTGTGAGGATTCTTGCATACCTGTAATTGGAGCTTTGCCAAAGGCTGTGACGTGTGGTACATTATCTGGTACATAAAAAGTACCAATCTTCAAGTCTCACATGTATTTAAAATACTACAACTGCCATTGTTAAAGCAGGGCACATTGCCAGTGTTTAGATTTCTTCAGTTTGTGCTAGGATCAAAAGGATGAGATGCTAATTGTATGAATGAAATTAATGCACACATTTTGAGCAATGCAAATAGCAGCCACAGGGCTCAAGCAGAGCAGCAGAGGGTGCTGGGTTTGGGGAAGTTAGCCATCTTCCTACTATCTTTACAGTTTCAATGAGGGGTACCTCCCTTTAAGCAGTTATATGCATTAGCACTAAATGGATGTTTTCTTCCGAAATAGTGAAAGTGGTCTATTTCCACAGAAAGTTGAGTTTTGTTTTGTTTTAAAAAGCCTCCAGTTCCAATACTGGAGAAGACTCCAGGACCATTATTCATTTTGTTTATTGTATTTATATCACACCCTCCCCCTCAAGATACTCAAGGTGGCTTTCACAATGTTCTTCCCCACCTCAATCTTATCCTAACAATAACAGTCCTGTGAAGTAAGCTGGGATGAAAGTCTGTGACTGGCCCAAAGTCCCCTGTTAGCTGCGTGAGGACTTTAACTCAGATTTGCTGGATCTCAGGCCGCACTTCTAACCACTGCACCATATTGGCTCTTCAAATATGTGCTATTAAGTGCAATTCATTTTTTAAAATAAGTTTTATTCTTATTTTCTACTAGTTAACAAACCTAAAAAACTAAAAAGTCACCAATCATCAAAAACATCAGACCTACTGGGTCATCCCCCTATATTTTTTCTTTTTATGGTAATCCATAAACATATTTAAATTTATGCATAGCCCCATTTCTCTAGCCAGTAATAAAAAGAATCCCAAGTTTGATAGAAGTCTGTATCCTTTCTCCTTCAGAGACAAAGTCAATCTGTCCATTTCGGCACAGTCCAAGATCTTTTTCAGAATCAGTTCATCAGTAGGTGGCTCTTCACTCTTCCAGTGTTGGGCAAATACAATCTTCGCTGCAGTAGTTACATGCAGAATCAAATACACTGCTTGATTACCAACATCATCAGGTACAATGCCTAATAAGAAAACTTCAGGTTTAAATATTAGACGTTTTTGTAACATTTTTTCAAGCCATTTGTGTATTTTAATCCAGTACTTTTTGCCTTATCGCAGGTCTACCACATATGATTAAAAGTACCCAGTTTGTGTTTCCATTTCCAGCACCCATTTGATATATTTGGAAACATCTTAGCTAACCTACTTGGCGACAAATACCATCTATAAAACATTTTATATAGGTTTTCTTTATATGAGGTTGCTAATGTTACTTTAATATTTCCCACAGCTCTTGCCATTTCTTTAACTCAATATTGTATCCAAAATTTTGTGCCCATGTTATAATAGTTTCCTTAACCTGTTCGTCTTCCATTCGCCTATCCAGGAGGAAATTATACAATCTTTTAATCATTTTCTCATCTGATTTAAGAATCACATGGTCAAATGTTGTTAACTCCTTATAGAAACCCCATGTTCTATAGTCTTTAACATATCTCGATTGCATTTGAACCTTGTGTCACCAAGAACTATTATTTCCTTGCTCTTGTATTCCTTGATTCAATTTCAATCCTCCATCATTATCCAAAATATTAAGTGCAATTCATGTCACATCTAGGTTGGCCATCAGGATGGTTCCACTCAAAGACATAGGGACTATCCTAGGGAGACTGCCCTGCAGCTTGACTTCTCTACTAAGTATCAGCTTTTGCATGTATTAGTTGTTAATGAACAATTTACCTGCATTTATCTTACTCCAAAAACAAACCTAGTTTGCATGTATTTATGATCTATTACTTTAAAAACCAATGTTTTGTTGAGGATGCTAGACACAATACCTGCAGATCTCCACTACTTCTGCTTTTACTGCACAACCCATGGAAAGCTCATTTGTAGGTTGTGGAGCATGACATAAAACTGTCGTGCCTAATGACTCGGAGGAGTCGTTAGCATGCGAAAGAGGGCCAGGAGCCCCCAGCGAGGATCAGGCTTTAGAACAGGAAGATTTCTACTTGGTTCCCATGGCACAAACACCCCCACCCCCCTGCCACCTGGCTCAGAAGTTTCTTTGCAAGTTCCTGGGAATCAGGCTGAACAGTCTGTTGCCATGGAGAATGCCCAGCTGAGGAGGAGACTTCGACGCTTGGACCAATTAGAAGGGAGGCAAAGCGAAAGGAGGAGGGAGAGAAGTTTATCTAGCCCCCGGAGGGAGGGACGGATGCGGAGGTTGAGATCCACGTCATAAATCTCAGAGAGATCAGAAAGGAGGGGGCAACTGTGTTGCTTAGAACTATCAATGGCAGCTCCTGTACTAACTGTCGTATACATATACATTGTAGTCATCTGGAATAAAAGGACTTTAAGCTTTTATTGCCTGCATCTGTGTGAGTAATTGAGACATGAGCTACGGCCTCACGACAAACCTGGACTGTTGAATTGCTTAGGGACTAAACAATCCAGGGGTTAAATCATAGTTTGTTGTGGGATTGACTGCTGGGTTGATGGTGCACACATCACACTCCACAGCCTACGAAGGCACTAATTATGTACTGTACACTAAAGCAAAATAGGCAAAAGCCCTTCTTTTCCAATGACCCACTGGTTTTTTAACTCATTGAGTTGTCATTACATGCAGGCAACAAGAGAGGTTATCAGTATTTCTTTGCTTTCCATCTGTCTACACTTTGCTATAATTTTGCCTCTGTCCTTGCTTCTCCTTTCTTGTACCTCTAATTTATTCTCTGTACCAATTATTCATCTTTGCTGAGACAGCTAAGCAGAGCGTCTGCCTGTCTACACAAGGATTTGCAATCCACTTCGATGTTTGTACCAGTGCTTTGTTGTTTTAGTAAGCTGAATCAAGATAGAGAATAAGTTGAAGAATTGCTATTTCGAAGAATTTTCAATGAATTTTAAGTAAGTTCTTTAAAAATGTGATTGAAAGGAGAGGATAATGATTACTGACTTAACCATGAAATCTTTTGTATCTGATGTTCTGCATAGCATTTGAGATCCTTTGGTTTTCTTTGCTATATTTTTTTCTTCAGATTTTACTGTTATAAATATAATGTAATAAAATAGGGAAAAGAAAAGATCTGCAGTCCTCTTGCTATTCATCATGTTAGATACAGCACAAACATTGCATAACCCACTGAGATATCTAGCATACACATCCTTTTTTCCCAACACATGGAGTTAATTGCATTGTTGCTGAGAAAGGATGCAAAAAAAAAAAAAAAAAAAGACAAAAATAAGAATGTCATTCATTAGAATTTGCTTCTGTAACGCTATATTGTAGTATCTATCATTGGTCAGATACATGCACTTTGAAAGAAAAATAACTTGATATACTTGTGCATATTATTCCAGTATGTTTAATAAGGTCAGCTCTTTAAACCACTGGACAAATCTTAACAATTTGGACAATACCATGGATGCAAAAACCAAAAATGTCAGAAGATCCAACCTCAGATCTCTGGCATTACTTGCAGAGAAATGGACCATTCTTACACAAATGTTTTTTTCTTTCACCATTGCTGCTGATTCTGCAGCACAGATAGAAATAGATGGGACATCAGACCTGTGGCAAACTATGAGGGAAAATGGACTCAGGGATGGATCTCTTAGGACATGTTCCTATGCACATTCACATTGCTCACTTTTTCCATGCAGATGAATGTGATAGCATGAATGAAAGAACACTGCATTTGAAGAGATGTGTTAGCTCTGTGATGGCTCATTTATAAATTGACATGCTGTTGTGCTGATCAAGAGATTAACAGGCACATGTGAATTAGTCCGCAAACAATCCTAACACCAGGATTCAGTCTGGTGGCTACTTAATAGCTGCTGTAGCAGCCATTAGATATAGCTAGTCTGTGACCTGGTTCAACTCGAGTGAAAAAATCATGGAAAAGATTTTTGTAGCTTTCAACGTTGGGGGTAAATCATTCATTCACTTTCACTGGGCCTACCTTCTGCCATTAATCCATCAAGGAGATTTTTTAAATAAAAAACAGCCTTTCAGATTTATACTTCAGCAAATGAATATGCTGTGCTATGCCATAACAGGTGTTTAACCGTGACGCTTCCTGTATAAATACAAGTGGGAGAAGAACAACCTCCTAGACATGTTTATGCAGCAGTTCTTAGTATTCAAGAAAGGGATTATAGATGCGTATTTTGGAGCTTGGGTGTGGGGTACGGGGGAAAAACACTGAAGACTTTGCCAAAGTAAATGACTGATGGAGTCATATACCAGCTTTCTCAGAAAGAAGCTAAATGTAAACCGCTTCTGAGAATGGGCACAAACTTGTATATTTGGAAAGCTACATTTTCATTTCTTTTCATGGTTCTGTTAAGGATCAATCCATCGTTTTTACCTCTCTATCTCTCTCACTCACACACACACACACACTTTCACACATAAACACAACTGTATATATCAGGTAGGGGAAGACCTGCTTGCAGTCCATCAGTGAAGTATACTACTTTCCTCATTCCCTGCTGTTTCATACCAAACCTGGACATCTCATTCTCAAGTTGGTTTTGAGAAGGAACCTTTTTTCATATTTGCTTCCTAAGTGAAGAGTTTCTCCCATAGTAAATTGGTATATTTGCTTATAAACATCAGTTGATTTGTTTAATTAGACTTGTTTCCCAAATTTACAATAAAAATGAAAAAAGTGTTTCTCCTACTGGTTGATCTATGTTTTTTTAAAAGTTATGTTGTCCTTGGTTTGGCAAGTCATATAGATTCAAAATGCAGCCCAATCTCTGTTACAGCTTGTGATTCAGAATTTAAATGGGTCACATGGATTTATGTGAAGTCGTTAATTACTAATGTGCTTTTTCTTTAGTTGTTCTTCATCATACTCCTACATTGGCACTGCTCTGTTTACAGACAAACCGAGTAAAACACACCTACTGATATTATGAAATTGTTTCACTTTTTGGCTAGATCAATCCTAGGTGTACCCTGGATTTTTTATTATCCTTTTTGTAGCATGATTGGCATATCAAAAGTCACTGTAACCTGCTGGCTGATTCACATAATAAAGCTTTGATCCAAGAAAATATCACTGCACAACTTATGGCATTCAAGATAAGTAACACCCCAAAAGATTGAATTTTTACTGAATAGCTTAATTTAAAATGCAACCATTGTAATAGCAAATTTATTGCAATCTTGTGAAATGTTTTTCTGTACAGATGCAACTTAATCAAGAACAGTATAACCCTGTTTCTGTAGAATAGTCCCTAATTCCCCAGGATTCTGAGGACTGCTTAATTTAAAAAACCTTTAACTTCATATTATATTTGGATCTTGGCAACTAAATATCCCTTGGTTTTCCTTAGTTCTTCTCTGCTCAAGGTTATGAAAATCTTAACAGGAAATCACAGCCAGCATTATGAATGGGTTCATGCAAACTACTTGAGCTATCCCTATTAAAAACACACCTTTTAATCCTAGAAATTCCAAATAGCCAAAATTTATATCTCTGGATAACAGCTAATTGAAGTTGGGTAGGAACAGAGCCCTGTCCTCTGTACCTATTTCTCAGAGTGAATTTATAACAAGTTATATTTTCAAAGCAACTGCTCTTTTGACCTTTTGCTTGCTGAATTTGGCATTCAGGTCTCTACTGTTCTAAAGCCTGAGTTATACCCCTATCCTCTGGACTCTTCCTGTATCACTTCTGCACAAAGGGCAGGGAAGAAAGAACTGCATGGGCAACAAACTGTTTCCTGCTGCTTCTCCTTCAGAAGGTCAAGGTCTACACTGACTAGCAGTGGCTCTCCAGGGTTCCACTCAGGGAACTTCTTTCCCAGCCTTTTCTGGAGATAACCTAGGAGCTTCTGCATGCCAAGTGCATGTCCTTCCAATGGTATGCCATTACCACCTTTAACTGCAGTGCAATAGTAGCTCTCCTACCTCTTCCTTCCCGGTCACACTGCATCATCACCTTAGGATCAAAGGACTTATGCAGATTGAGGTTTTCAAGGACCACCCTGGCACAATCATGCTGATGCAACCTTTGCATGATCAGTGCAACCGTTTTTGTTCACTTGCTAAGTGGAAGTACCAACTCTAATCCTAAAGAAGTTAAAATGGCATTTCACCAGGCTGCTGTTCCGGATGATAGCTTAATAAATGTTGTGCACTCAAGAATACAGAGTTCATACCTGTAAGTGGTAGCTACATATACTAGAGAAAATGTTTGTTTTTAAAAGATTGCTTCAAACGTTCCCAAGGAGAAATGTCTGCATAGTCATAGTATGTTTGGATGATAATATATTAGTTTTGAAGATGTTATGTCAAACAAGACAGACAATGTAGTTGGTAAATAAGAGCTTATACAATCCATACGCATTCTGCTTTTCTTTAAATAGCAGTCCAAATATCATTTGATGAGGCTCTTCCAAATTTCAATGAATTCCATTGAATCAAATTCCATTGAATCAAATCAAAAAATTCCATTGAATCAAATACACAAATCATTCAATAGAAACTTCGGAGCTCATCATGGATATCCGTATCATTTCGTTCCCTCATGAATAGGTGTGCATACTGGAGGGGTGGGTGAGTAGTTTTCCCAAGAAGCCTGAATAATATTTGGAGAAAATGGATGTGATATATTTTTGTTGGCTTACGATTAATAACTTGAACCAAGCTAATAACCAGTGTCTGTGGGCATCTTATTTGCTCTTCTATGTGACAATGTACAATGAGTATTTCAAAATAAGGACTGCATAACTGAGGCCTTTTTACAGTAATTCCTCTGTAAATTGGATGTTGAGAGCATTTACAAACCATTATTGGAGCGATAAAATGATTTCAAGAGGTAGGTTAGGGTTAAATAATCCTTAGGCACTTTTTTGTATGCTGATTTTTAAAAAAATGCTAAAGCAGACGTTTGAATTTTGACTTCACAATTACTCCCACATAAACAGAATCTTTTAAATTTCCAGGGTTAACATTCATGAGCTATTTCATACTTTTGGGGGAAGCATGTCATACATTTCTCCTTCAAGTCACCATCTAATTAATTTGGTACATTTATATTCTTCCTTTCTTCCATGATGGAAGTCAAGGTAGTACACAAGGGGGTGAGAGTCCTCCCATGCACACATTGCTCAGGCCCCAGACCAGCCCCCGAGAGGTTAAATGCTACATAAGAAAAACCATGTGTAAGTGCTTGTCTATGAGCTTTGGCTGTGGGGTGGTATAGAAAAGAAATTAATAACAACTTGAAAATGCACCACACACGGAAAGCTAACATGTTAGGGAGATTAGGCTAAAAAACCTTCTCCCTGACATAACAAGTTTCTTGACAAAGCAGAGAATATTCCAGTATGATACAAGCATGAGCTGGAGTCATTCTGGGACTGCAGAAGCAAAGACGGCCACACTCCGGTCTCTGGCTCAGGGGAGCGAAGGTTACTCCTTACACTTCTTAGGGAGTCATGGGAAAATGAAGTCCACTGTGGCCCATCCACGGGTGCAGTAGTTTGCTCCCCCCTCCTGCCAGAAAGATCTTCAAAAGCCAGTTACTATGGCGTACACCAGTGGACTGGGTGGGTGCACCCTGTGGTTCAGTGTTACGTGCTTGGCATACACAGCGATGCAAGTTCATTCCCCAGAATCTCTAGGAGGGCTGGAAAAACATCTGCCCTAAACTTTGTAGGGCTGCTGCTGCTGAAGTACTAACAATACTGGGAAAGATGGCACAGTGTCTTAGTCAGTAGAAAGCACCGTCCTACTGCCCCTGCCTTTGGCCACTGGGTTATGTCGATATCCCTGATTAAAAGCGGGTAGATTAAAGATTATGCTGATATTATAAAATCCAAGTGATCGGTACTTGCTTTGGTTCCTTTCCTCTCTCCCCTATCCTTTTGCTTCATGTCCATTAGACCGTGAGCCTGCAACTGTCTTTATCTTTCCACATTTGTACATTTAGACATTTTTATTTAGACGGATATTACACAGTATCTTTACAATTAGACATTTACTAGTGACAAACTATTCCAGTAGGTTTAAATAAGCCCTTCCTGTATGGAGATGCTATTGCCACTACTATGGGAAAGAACTCCAAACATACATAAACAGTTTATCACTAGCAGGAGTGCTGCACTAATAAAGCATGCACTGGGCATTGGTGACTCCTCAAATGTTTAGTTTGGCAGAAAATACGCAGATCACAATCAACTACCTCGGCACCTTTCACCAGCGTATATACTGCATTGTCTTTGGGCACTTTGAGAGCCACATTGAGACCAACACCATATAATTTTGGACATCTGGAAATAAAACTTTGAATTCCGTTCCCTATAATCATAAGTATATCCCTTATTTTTCAAAATATGGAATATTTATAATTTGTAATGTACCATCCTGATTTTTTTAAAGTCCACTTTTTAAAGAGGTACACTACCCTTTGTGGTTTATATTCTCGTTGAGCAGGTTTCTGAAGATTAAAAGCTTTGCCACAGTGACTCTGAGGAGCTTCTAAAGTAGTATCAGTTGGAAAGAACAATGCAACAGCATACTTTTACAGTCTCTCAAGCTTAGAGCACTGTCATTCACCATCACCTTCTTTACGAAGAGAAACACAAGTCTTTGTTTATTTACAGGGGCAGGGAGAAGAGGCACACCTTGGTCTTACACGGTGCTTCTGTAGAAGCAGATTGGAAAGCAGAGCGCACAAAACCTTTTATTATTTATGGCAGACCTTGTAGGAACACAAAAAGATATGCATGATTTAAGATTAGGAATTTAATCTGTGTTAAGAAAAATCTTAACAAATTATAATTTATAGCTCAATTAAGACTATGCTGATTATCAAGTGAATTTTTATGCAGTGATATAACTACCTGCTGATGTATAGCTTATATATTAAAGACATTTTATAATGTTGCAATCAGATACAGTGTATTACCTTGTAAAGGTGGGATGTTAGGGAATTGTTTGATGAAATACCTTTTTGATAGTTTAGGCGATGCACTAGAAATGGGTAGGGCAGCATTTAAATGAAACATCTGTTAGTAATCATAAACCAAGTAATTAAAGTAGGCAAGACACCTGTGTGTGAGAAAACTATAGCCAGATCTACTCTCTCTTATGTCAGAATACTTGAATTTAGTTCCAAGTTGCACTGACTCATTTCACTTGGGTTTGCATTCAGACTTTTTGACTAGTGAAGTAATAGGAATGGAATTCTTTTATTAAAAAAAAGAAAAAGTTTGGTTTTATTCAAGGTCATCCAATCAAATTGATGCTCATGCCGTGGGACCTCCTCTTTTTCTCTGCAAACCCTCGCGTCCTTCCAAATGTCCTCCAACTCCGCAGAACAGATTTCCTTTGGTGATGGGAAACCATCCGCTTCTAGTGTTCATTTTGATAGCAGATGGATCCACCCAGATACAATCCTTAGAATGAACTTCAGTTATCTTCAACAAGACACATGTTCATCATCAATACAAAACAAGAAATATAGGGTAGTGTGGATAAGGTCTTCAGTAGGATGGTTTCCAGGTTTACCACACACACACATCCCAATACCAAAAGTCCATTGGTTAATGCATTTGTAATGGCAATTTTAAAAACATCAGCTGCTTATACCTCTCACTTATATAGCAAGGTGAAGCTAAGGTTTCCCTCACATGTCTGCTAGTCATTTCCAACTCTGTTGTTGTTAGTCGCGAAGTCGTGCCTGACCCATTGCGACCCCATGGACAACGTTCCTCAGGCCTTCCTGTCCTCCACCATCCCTTGGAGTCCACTTAAGCTCACGCCGACTGCTTCAGTGACTCCGTCTAGCCACCTCATCCTCTGCCATCCCCTTCTTCTTTTGCCATCTATTGTTCCCAGCATCAGGCTCTTCTTCAGTGAGTCCTTCCTTCTCATTAGGTGGCCAAAGTATTTGAGTTTCATCTTCAGGATCTGGCCTTCTAAAGAGCAGTCAGGGTTGATCTCCTCTAGGACTGACCGGTTTGATCACCTTGCAGTTCAAGGGACTCACAGGAGTCTTCTCCAGCACCACAATTCAAGGGCCTCAATTCTTTGGCGCTCAGCCTTCCTTATAGTCCAACTTTCATAGCAATACACTGCAACTGGGAAAACCATAGCTTTGACTATACGCACTTTTGTTGGCAGGGTGATGTCTCTGCTTTTTAGTATGCTAAAACTTCCAACTCTATGCTTCCAACTCTAGCGGTGGTGCTAATCTCCATTACAAATGGACGAGCCAGCATTGTCTGAGGATGCTTCCGTGGTCATGTGACTGGCATGGATAAACACTTTCACACATGGAAGGCCGTTACCTTCCTATCAAAGTGGTACCTATTTATCTACTTGCTTTTGCATGCTTTTGAACTGCTAGGTTGGCAGGAGCTGAGGCGAGGAACCGGAGCTCACTCTGTTACACAGTACTAGGGATTTGAATTGGCAACCTGCCCACCTTCGGGTCAACAAGCTCAGAGTCTTACCTCCTGAGCCACCATGCCCCTCCACTTATATAGCATCCTGGAAGAAGTACTTGGACCACTGTTTACTAGGAAAAATTTGGCCCTTAGTATACCTGATTTAAGTTGCAACATTTTGCTTCTACACCAGGGGTCCTCAAACTTTTCACCAGGGGACCGGCTGAAAGGTGCCAGTGCTAGGCGCGGCCCAGACAGGTGGTGCGTGAGGGCCGGCAAGGGGGTGGGGAAGGGGCATGGGGGTGTGCGCACTGAAGTCGGGGTGGGGTGGGGCATGTGGCGAGGAGAGGTGTGGATGCACGTGGCGAGGTGAGGCAGGGATGGGCACGCGCCGCGAGGCAGGTGCACAAGGCAGCGGCTTGCTTGCTTGGAGATCATTTTCTCCAAGCGAGCAAACCGCCACCTCCCCCACACGGGGCAAGGTGGGTGGCAGCGGGCACGTGCATGGACGGCGGGTCCAAACGGGCATGACGGGCTCGATCTGGCCCCGGGCCATAGTTTGAGGACCCATGCTCTACACTATAGAATGGCAGAGATCAAAGTGACAGCTCTACTTGCGGGTGGAATCAATACTGCTGTTCTGTTTGCTTTGAATCAGCAGATGCCTTCACTGAGACAAGACGCCTTCCACAAAAGGAAGGTTCTGAAGACACCCTTCAGAACAGCTGGAGGATGGCACTGGGGGATTTTCCCTTCCTCCCTCCTATGTTAGCAGTTGTGTCTTCTGCAACATCCATTGCAGCACTGACACTGGATTCCAGCCTGTAGAATGGGCACTGTTCTTTGCTCACTCGTGGTCTGTTCCTAAATTCTGAATGCTAGACTACGGAAATGCAGGGGACTGAGCCAGAAGCATCTCTATGAAGCATCTGTGAGCCTTTCGTGCCAAGTGAAGCCACAAAAGGCAGCATAGCCAACAATCAGTGTTATCATTTACTGGTGGCTGAAACTCTTGCCTAAGTAGGATGGAACAGCCAAGTAAGATTTTCTAGAAGGTACCATTCATAAACAAAAGCTTTTTAAAATAAGGCTATATAGACGAGTTTCGTGTAGGCTGGAGCATAATTATAGAATTCTGCCCCTTGAAGTTTCATCAAATCATGAGCATCTTCCAGATGCATGGCCAAGATCTTTCTGACTGGGTTGGCTTTTAGTTACTAGAGTAAAACTGAGTATGGGTGTGTAAAATATTCCTTTCCTTGTCAAGAAAGGAAAAGTTAGAAGTTGCCTGTTTCATGGGGGGCTGTTTGATTTATCTGTTTCCTTACATAACAAAGGTGTGGCGGACCACCTAAAAAGTCAGCATTTGATTCAAACCTTAGAGCAGAGCAGGGAAACCACCTCAATTTCATGCCCATTTTGCCTCCTTTCAAAACATAGGCAAGGTCCTTTAATTTCCATTAACATTAGTCAACATGGTCAGTGGTAAGGGATGATAAGAATTGTAGTCCAGCAACACTGGAGAGCTTCAGGTTCCCTATCAAAGGGCAGCATAGAGTGTAGTAATTATATTGAACCTATGTAGGAACTATCCCTGTTTTCTAAACATGACTATTTGCTACTGAATAAACCATAGGTTTGAACCTTTCACAAACCACTCACCTTGTTTACAAACAGCACGCATGACTAAAATGTACATTATCAGTATTAACACCAAATTGTAAAGACAACACATTTAACTTCAAAAGCATTCTTAAAAAAAACAAGCAAATGGAGGAATTTTTAACCTTAAAAGGTTTTACAAAGTAAAAGTGACTTTTAATTGACACCAACCATTTCCATCTATTTTTAGGTTGATTCATATCCTCAAATGATTATAATTATGGAACAATGTATCTTCTGATTAGCTTGTGCAGATACATATGAAATGAATGATTAAAACAATATTAGAAATCTTGTAGCTTATTAAAACAAAGAGGACAGTAAGAAAGTTCATTATTGTTAAGTTTTTCATAAAGGAAAAATAGTGTCTTATTTTGACATACTTTTACACATGACACTCTTTCAACTTCCTATTTTAAAGCTGCTTGAAAATTATTTTTTCCATTTCATAAACCTAATGGAAAAAAATAGCTTCATTTCAAAAATTCTAACAGTAATTTGAGAAATTATAAGATTTCAACAAGGCTTTGCTGTCACGAAATTAATATCAACCAGGCGGAAGACACTAAAGAACAATGTCTGCACTGTGAAAGCAAGGGAAGTGACGATTCAATACTTATGGAACAGGGAAGGCCAGTGGACTTTGAATAATCAGCCCGTGGAAGCATCTCCATTCCACAAATAAGGTGTGCCGTTCAAGGGAACAGTGGTGGATCTTGCTTGCAGACAGGCAGCAACAGATCGTGCTCCAGACTTCAGGATTTGAATTAACAGCATAAAATGGTCTGCAATTGGGAGCAATGTCACACTGGAAGAAGCAAGCACCTGTTTTGAAAATTGCTCGCTTGCTTAGCCATGAAGCCAAAAGCTCTTTTGCACTGAAGCAACAGGGCCCTGAAACACTACAATCATCTTGGGAAGAACTGTTGAGATATTAAACAATTCCATTTTCTCAAGTGGGCACAGTAGCAGGATCCAGTCCATGTTGCTTCATTTGCACCGCAATATCAAAGAGGTAGTCATAACATTCACACCTAGAAAATTAAAAAAAAAAAAAAACAGGAAAAAGAAAACAGGGTGGCACATCATTGTACGATTAGAACTTTTTTAAAAAATAAGTTTAGTAGAAGATACATTACTTTATTTACCACCGAGTAGTAATATGACTTCATGTGGACAAATGTCTTTCACGCTTGTGCAAATTTATTTTGGTAACTTCTTTTTCTACACTAATTAGCGATAAATAAGGCTTTGAGGTTTTAGTTCTTATCAGCTAGCAAAGTAATTGCTTCCCCAGATCACTACCACCCAGGTCTATGTTAAAACTGGCAAAACTTGTAATTATGCTGATCAAGTCTCTGGAAATATTTGGAACACATCTACTGAAAATAAAATGATGACTGGGTGTATAGTTGCTATGATCAATCTGAAAGAGGAAGAGTCAGGTGATTGTTTCCCTGAAAGTGACATGTATTTTCTAGCTGTGCTTCAATGTAACATGAAACATTACTTGCAATAACAGATCATTACTAGTGTAACAGACATCTTGCTAGTTGTACTCACATTGTTTTGGCTTTTTCCCAAGTTTCTCCCCAAACATAAACTCCATGACGTCTGACCAGTACAGCACAGGAGTCTGGATACTCATTCATCGCCTGTGCCATTCTTTCCTTCAGATCTTTCTCTTCAGGTGTGTTCTCAACAATGGGAACCACTAAGGTGTCATTGTATCTAACATCATAATGGGAGACATGGGATAACTCTTCTGTTATGTCAGTGAACAATGGTTCCAAACAATAATTTATATTTCTCTACTTAATTATTTAAAATATGTATGCCCGACTTCTGCACCATAACATCTCAAAGGTAGCTATCAAGTAATGAAAACAAGCAATTTGATTTCAAATTTTAAAAACCGATAAACAATTTAACAAAATGGAAACAGGAGATGCATGCTGCCATGGTGCTAGTAGTTCAAGCAAATGCCATTGAAAGAGGACCTGAATGATTAAGGCACAGCAAATAACAAGCTGAACAAGGGGTCTTCCATTTACTCTGAAACATCTTCCACCCATCTGTGTTCCACTATGTAAATCAGTGGGCACAGTTGTCTGGAAGACTGGATAGGACTCCTGAGCTCAATGGGGATGACTGAGAACATGTGAAATGTGCAATCCAGTGCATGTTAACACAGAAAAATGGCCTACAAATTCCAACATAATCTGGTAGGGTCTTGCTGGGAATCAAAGGAAAAAAGTCTTTTTGATCTAAATATGTATAGAGTTGTACCTTAGGCAGCAATTCTATACATAACTGAAACTAGGCTGTACTGAATTGTGTGGTAGTAAACCCTAGGCTTGCACTGCCTCTCTCACTTTATTTCAAAGAAGTTTACACTTCACTAATTATGGCAGGATCATGCCCAACTGTATTGGATTTTATCTCTGTTTGTCTTGAACACTTTGTAGTAGCAAAATCACTCAAGCTGTGTTACTCCAACAACTCCTCATCAGCACTGTTTCTAAAAAGCAGCTAAGAAAAATGCACAAGCAGGGTA
This sequence comes from Varanus komodoensis, assembly GCF_004798865.1. NCBI lineage: Eukaryota > Metazoa > Chordata > Lepidosauria > Squamata > Varanidae > Varanus > Varanus komodoensis. The sequence goes on from NW_025335761.1 coordinate 3,714,021, forward strand.
ACATTGGACTGCCTGTTATCAGTCCTTTGCCATTCATTTGCTTGTTATACGTTCTGCCTTTCGTGAAAAAACAAGGTCAAATACCAGGAGTCTGAAAGAGAGAGCCTCAGGTGAAATGGTAGGAAAGAGATCATATATGTAATTTTTTTTGCAATATCTAGGTGGCTATATCTTTTACAGAAGAGGAGAAGAGGTTAGGTAGGTTAAATCCCTGGTTGGCTTTGGGGTTCAATTAAGGCTCATTCGGTGTCTAGGAAAGCAGGAAGCTGGGGCCACTATAAGCCACAGGGTGTTCATTGGCTGAAGGGAAATCAATCACATATCCAAGTATTGATAAATTATTGCAAGGTTTTGAGAATGCCTTAGAGGAATATTAGCACTAATACTAGCTGGGATGGCGGTTTTTATTGCTGGTATTTAATGTTCTTATTCTTTTTTGTTCTTTCATTATATTTTTATTGAAGCAGATATTATTATATAAGATTGCAAAGGAGGGCCTTGTCCCTGATGACAGTCTAGAAATATTTTAATTAAGTAGACGCAATATTGTCAGAACGCCATGTTCTTCACTAACAAAGCAAATAGTGTCAACAGAGTATTATTCATGGATCTGGGGGAAATCCGATGCTGCACAAGTAGACTTCCATTTGCTCAATATGTTTTTTCCCTTTCTGCTTCCTCCCTTTAGTACTTCTTGCAAACATGGACAGGAAAACCCCTTCACCCCAATTATCCAGAGCAGCTTAGATGATGGGATGGGTGCTGAACCAGGGAAGTGCCATCAGTGAGAAGAGTTCTATTTATTCTAGTAGTAACCTTAAATGTTAATGCAATAGACTCCAAAAGCCAATTGTGTAATGTGTGAAAATTATCCTACATAACAATTGCACTGATGTTTCTGAAATCTTGTGTTACAAAATGGAATGGAAATATAACACAAGATCTGACTTCTATGAAAACTAATTTGAAGTTTCCAAGTTAACTGCTTGCTTGAATGTTCTAACAGATTATCTTTATTATTCAAATAATATTCTGAGAATCTCAGCTGTGAACAAGATGCAGCATGTTCCTCACTGGAAACTGCACAATGAATACCAAAGTGGGATTAAGATAACCTGGCATTATCTAAACCAAATTAATTAAAACTGGCAGTATACTACCTATGTAGAGGCGTGACAGAAAAACATTAAACAGATAATGATTTTCAAAGAAATAGAAGATTGCACCTCATGTTCTAAAAAAGTTATGATTGTGAAATAATATATATCATCTGTTTATATTACTCATATTATAACCATTTGCTTACTTACAAATGATTTCGATCAATTTAGTATACAAGTTTAGTTCAAGATATCCTGATTACTAGAAAATCCTGAAAGGGAAATATTTGCTCATGGCCTTGCCATGAAATGGGGAATATGAATTAGTCAAAAACTGAGCTATGCATCAGCCACTCTCTGGTTCAACTCACTCTCCGACATAAACTCACTAGGTCTATATAGGCAAACCTTCATAATTCTCAGTCTCCTGCTCTGTAATATGGAAGTAATAATTCTGACTCACCTAAAGAGGGGTTTCTTGAGATTACAGTTAACTTATATGACATAGAGATCATGCATTCTGTTTATTTATTACTGTTGTTATTAGAACCAAATTATTATTAGAACCAAATGGTCAAGTTATTCCTAAGTTAGTTGTAAAGTTAATGTTAACGTACAATATCCTAGGCAGTGGGAAAATGAGAGACATTTTTACATTAACGTACAGGTGTATGTCAAAATGTTGGAAATATAAGAATTTGGATTTTGGTCAATGACTTCATTCCTGCTCTACCTACTCCTTCCAAAGACATCTGTAAAATATCCAGAAACTTAAGCAGAGATTCAATGGAGATAGTAAGTACTATGCATCTGCTGCCATAGATTTTAAAAAGGCAGGGGATGATATCTGTCTTACTCCTGCATAAATGCCAGGAAAAAAAATCAGTGGAAAAATCAACATCCTATGAAAAAGAAAATAACATTTATACTTTTTTCAGACAGGAAGATGATCAGGAAAATGTGGGGTAGGTCCATTCAGATTATGTGAATTGTATTTTACATTTTAAAAATGTGTTTTTCTGATATCACTGAAAGTTTTATGTGTGAAAGAAAATGCAATAGAAACTCTAAAGAACTTCTCAGTGGAGAATTACCTGAAATAGCCTCCTGTGGTACATTTCTTGATTCCTTTTATCATCTCCTGATGAGTAATTTTAAACTCACTTCCTGGATAGAGAAGTGTGGCCATGACAGCAGCTTTGGAGTGAGTATGGATCACGGCCCCTGCTCCTAAGAGGGAAAAGGGAAAGATAATCTCTGTGTTGCTGTTTTCTGAAGGAATATGGGACCTGCACGTGGACATTCAATGTGAGCTCCTTTGACCATATATTCCTGAAGTACAACCTCACCCACTTTCATAAAAATTACTTCAAATAAGGATATAATCAAAGGCAAAACAATTCACTTTCTTAAATCAACAGAAAGCAAACTGCACTGTAATCTTCACGGATCATTTCAGAGTTTCAGTAGCTCCAGATAGCCCATTTCTTATGTATTGCCAGTCAATGAAGCAATGAAGAATATTTGTTTGATCTGTATCATCTTGTCTATCAAGAAAAATGGCTTTCAAGGTAGCTTTCAATCATAGGCAAAACAATAATAAAACAATGCATTAAAATACCATAAGTCCCAACTTACAGTCCCAACAAAATAAAAAAGCACCCAACCATACAGACTCATCTACAATGCAAAACTTAAAAAATTAAGCAGCTTTTGCCCGCCGGCAGAAATACAACAGAGAGGGAACAAACCTCCTTGGCATGGAGTTTCACAGCTTGGAACAGACATCAAGACAACCGTCTCATATGTCACCACCAAACATGCCTCTCAAGGAGTTGTTTTTGAAAAGCAGATATTAAACCTGATAGAAAGCATTCAGGTAGCCTGGTCCCAAGCCATATATGGCTTTATAGGCAGCATGCAGCATTTTGAATTCTGCCTGGAAAAGGACAGTTCACCAATAAAACTCTTTTAATAAGGAACTCACATGCTCCATGTAACCACAGCATTCTGGACCAGAAAAGTTTTTGAACAGTTTCCAGTGGCAGTGCCATGTAAAGTGTTTTACAGTAGTAAAAATGCGATGCAACTATGGAATGCACAATTGTGGCCAGATCAGATACCTCTATGAATGGATGCAGCCTCAGCTTTACAAACACACTCCGGCTCATCACCAAAACCCAGGCTTCCAGACTGAGTCTAGAAGGACACACAAACTGTGCACCTGAGTCTTCAAGGAGAGCACAACTCCACCCAGCTCTGGCTGAATCTCTGTTTCCTGATCTGCCTTTCAACTACACTTAATCTTGTCTGGATTAAGTTTCTATTTGTTGGCTATTAGCCAGTCCATTACTGTCTTCAGACATAAATCTAGAACTAGAACAGCTTTCTTTGATGCAGATGGAACCCAGTGATAATATCATCACATATTAGTGACACCAAACCCCCAAACTCTACACAATCTGGTCAGGTGGGCACATGCAATTGTGGGGGACAGTACAGGCCAATGGCCACTCATCAAATAGAAATCTCTCAACACCCCGTTCTGCAATAGTCCCTCCAAGAAGGACCATACAACACAAAGCCTGTCAAGACTAATATCTAAAATCACTCCCTCTATGAATGTTTTAAACTTCGAACCAGTTCTCCAAAGAAATTAAATCAGAATTCCAACATTTATTTAAAAATAGCCAGAATCATTTGGGGAATCACCCAAAAAGTAGGGGGCAATTCATTTAGTTTACAGGCCTTTTAGGAACAAAACTGTGAGCTGTTTGTTAATTGTTTGTAAAAACAGGAAACACGGGACAGGCTCCACTTAGCTTACTCATGGCTGTGGGACTGATGCTACAGACTAATTCAGAGGATGATAAATTTAGCAGCAGCAAAAAAATCCTGCAGGCAAGTATTCTTCTTACTTTGAATTTAGCTGTATTCAACTTTCATCTCATGGGACTCATTTCTATTAAAACACACCACTTTTCCTATCCCCAGGCACAGGTGTGTGAGGTTTCCTTCTATAATCTTTCATTTCCTCTCACCTGTCCTTTTTTCAACCCAACTGAGTAAGCAGTGCATGGACTGTTGGTTTTCTGCCATAAACGAATTCCCCTACAACAGACTGAGGGCAAACAATGTTTTCATTTATTATATAAAATGGTGGTAATTGTTACATAATAGGCCCCAGTAGGACTGTCATAATTTTACTTGTAATGGGAACTCCTAAATAAATATGCACTTATTTTAGGAGCTGCTTGGAGAAATCTTTTGTGCAACACAGCCCATAAATGCAGGAAATAAAGTAAATACCCCAAGATATTTGGGTTGTTAATTGCAAGAATAGTATTATGCAATAGTAAAGCTATACTCTAGTCTTGCTGCATTTTCAGCTAAGAAATACCCATTTTATCAGTAGACTTTCATGTGCATTTGGTACTGACTTTATGCCAACACTACTTACTGCATACCTCTCATGGTATAAGCATTCATAAAGAGAGGTGTACATTGGCTCTTCTTTAGCTTCTTGTGTAGTGGAGGTCCACTAATGTCCCGTTCTCCCATGTCACACACGAACATATCTTCAGGCTATAATGAAAGAACTGGAGATACTCAGCTGGGAGAATAGATGGATATAGCCATCAATCACACATGTACCTCTTTTCATTCTGATGAATGAGATCATGAACATATGAAAGACTGTAAGAATTTCAAAGAGATGTGATTACAAGCAAGCCTATTATAAGTTCAGTAACTGCGGTGGTCCTATGTTGATCAAGGAAAATACATTTAAACAGCTTCTGAGGTAGCATTTCAGTGCATAATGTGCAATCACACCGCTGTGGAAAGTTGCTTTGCATTCAGTACAAGTGTAAAATTTCCTCATTCAGTATCAGCTCAAGGGATGCCGGTGCAGCAGGAACTGGCTGCAAACACCACTGACTGGCTTGACTCTTGAGATGTCAGAAGCTCCCCTTTTCCCATCCCTGGATCAATGCTGTTTCCCCTTTCCTGTTTATGAATAATGAGTTTAAGTTGCAGACAAACAATGGATCCACCTGCCCAGGGGAATAGTGAGTTCTCCATCATTAGCAATATTTAAGCAAAGACTGGGTAGCCACCAGTCAGGGATACTTTAAACTGGATCCTTGCATTAAACAGAATGTTATACTCTGTGGCTTAAATGGCTTCTTCCTGCTCTGTGATTCTATAGTGAGAGAACATTTCAATAAAAGTTCATATTGCATGAGGACAGCCTGGCTGAAGCTCAGAAACAACACAGATGTGTGGAATCTATCTATGAATCATTGATAAATCTAGCTCCTGAACTGGCTAGGAAGACAGGATGGGCTAAATTTGCTCCAATGCAGAATAAATAGCATTTGGTGAGGCTTCAAAGAAAACCTTTTGTGGTCAAAGAATGATTTATCAGGCTATGGACCAATTTATGATAACAATTTATGATCTTATGATTTAAGATCTTATGGCCAGGTTTTTTGTTTTGTTTTGTGGGGAGGGGTTCTGGTATCAAGCTAATGCAGGGACAAAAATGAAGAATGTTCCTCAACAGCATTTAGGGGCACATAATTAGGATTCCCAGATTCAAGGTTGGAGGCATCACATCTATGCTCCAAATCTATAATCCTCTGAAACCAGCATGGAAAAAACTGGACTGGCTTTCTCTGTGAGGTCAGAAGGTTAACTTCAGAAAGGGAGTAAAAGGGGTGTCTGGGAGATAGGAAGGGGAACAGAGTGGGATTCAAGGTACTCTGAGAGTGCTCTTGCCTCCTTCCCTTCCCATCTAAGCATCTCAGCTGAACAGCTGAAAATGGCAGTCTAGCTGATGTGCAGAGCAGGAGGTGCGAGGTGGTGGAGACTCTCCAGCTCTGCACTGCATGCTCGTAAGTAGTTTCAGGGCTAACAGGCATCAAGGACATAATCAGCATTAATGCTCTATTACTCTGCTATATTATTATATGCTTCTACTAAGCACTAAGTCCCAGTACAGTACAGTAAGATTTACTTCCAGATAAGCATGTAAAGGGCTTCAGCAGTACTGAATACATTACATTTTAAAATTAACACATCTTGTTAATTGTGGGCTGCTGCATGCAATCACCACACACTTATTTGCTGTTTGCAATTACCTTGATCTTAGGTTGGTCTTCAGTTTTCAAACCTCTCCTTTTCAAAGGATTAAACACAAACAAATGAAAGCTGATATCAAGCTTCAGCAGATTTTTTTAAAATTCTGGCACACATACAAATGTAGGCAATACTCCTACTAAGTAAACATGGATGGGGTAAAGCTGTGGCTTTATTTTCAAGGATGAGAGAAGTGGTAAAAATGTGACCAATACCTACCTGAATTCTTTCTTTTTGAACACCAGATGGAGCAATATAGATTTCATTGCTGGAGTGAGAGAAAGATAGTTTTTAGTTGCAGGCATAAAAGCAGCATGAAGCACATGGTGTCAGTTAAAGAAATTGCTTCCACCATCACATCAGCTGTATTCCAGCTTGCTTAGCTACTCCCAGAAGCCTTAGAACATAGAAACAGAGCAAGTCAGAAGGGACCTCCTGGGCCATCTAGTCTGATCCCTGGCTCCAGCCGATTCCGCTCATGACATGCCTACCATCCTTTACATCCAAGTAAACACAGAGAAGACAGCTTAATACAGCGTTGATATTATTACTTAATACTTAGCCTTAATACCGGGTTGATGTTATTACTTGTAGTTACCCTTAATGCTCTCTATATTAAATATTTGTGATCACATCATGCAAGTTTTCAAACAGAGCAACACTTGCAACAGATACTGTTGCTCAGATGCCACAACGCCAGGCTATGGGCCCAAGCAAGCTGGAGCCAAGGGGGCCTTTTCCAGAATGTTTAGGACAGAAGAGGCGGATGTATGTCACGCATATGTCTGTAAACACATCAAAAGGAAGGGTGATGTTGTGGTTAGAATGCTGTTTGGAAAACCAGACTTCTGATCTTCACTCAGCCATGAATCTCACAGGGTAACTCTGGCCCAGTCTCTGGTTTTCAGTCTAACCTAACTCACAGGGTTGTTGTAGAGATAAAATGGAGAAGAGGAAAAGGGCCATGTAAGCTGCTTTGGGTTCCTTGCAGGAGGAAACAAAAGTGGCATAAAAATTTAGTAACAGTAATAATCATTTGCAGATAGGAAGTACTGCAAGAAAAACAGTTCTTAATCATCATACTGATATTATAGCATGCGTTGATGCTCTTGCTTCTAATCATGCAGAGCAGAGACACCTAGTGGTTTACTGGTCAAGCTAAACAGTTTCCTTTGTATTTGCAGACAATGACAACATTATTTTTTGACATTTAAGAAGGATTAAGATTCCATTTGATCACGAAACTGGCAAATGGCTAAAGACAAAAAAACCCACAGGATATCAGTGGGGATTATGAAGAAATTTTAAAGAGTTCATATTTTAACCCTTGCTATTAATTGACAAGCTGGACCATAAGGAAGGCCGAGCACCAAAGGATTGAGGCCTTTGAACTGCGGTGCTGGAGAAGACTCCTGCGAGTCCCTTGGACTGCAAGGCGATCAAACCGGTCAGTCCTAGACTGCTCAGAGATCAACCCTGACTGCTCTTTAGAAGGCCAGTTCCTGAAGATGAAACTCAAATACTTTGGCCACCTAATGAGAAGGAAGGACTCCCTGGAGAAGAGCCTAATGCTGGGAACAATAGAAGATGGCAAAAGAAGAAGGGGACGGCAGAGCATGAGGTGGCTAGATGGGGTCACTGAAGCAGTTGGTGTGAGCTTGAGTGAATGTTGGGGGATGGTGGAGGACAGGAAGGCCTGGAGGAATGTTGTCCATGGGGTTGCAATGGGTTGGACACGACTTCGCGACTAACAACAACAACAACATTAATTGACATGGGCATTCTAGTATTGGAAGCTAATAGGAAAACAGAAAAAATAGTTTGTCGTATTAGCATCCTTCATGTGCATAAAATACTCACACCAGCCTATATTTCATGTATTTTGTTCTGATGGATCTTACATCACTTTTTAAAGACTGTGGTGGAGGGGCCAAAGCTCAGTAGCACATGGAAAGCTGTGCATGACAAACCCTGGCAAAAAGGATCAGGATAGAGACCTTCCTCTGCTCATGAAGCTGTTCCAGCCAAGAACAAGTATATATTCAGATAACAGTAAAATCATCAAGTAGGTCAGCCAATTTACTTAAACAGCCTGACTGCAGAATAACATCGCTTCTCATGATATAGCAAGTATTATCAAATTTCTCGGGGTTTACATTTAAAAAAAAAAAGTTTGTTGCTCTCATAGTTACGGAAAGAGAAATTTGAGCAGACTAATACTACCCTCATACAGACACTGTTGAGATCCTGGTGACTTGTGAAACAGGTTTTTTTTTTGTCTTCAGAATTCATTGTCCTGTGAGAACCTGGTTACAACCACCTTTGTGAACTGAAGTCCCAGTCCTCTTTTTACTTAATTCCAAAACAAGGTAATAATAGAATAATGACCTTACTAGGAATGAGGTACAGTGGCCTGGTTTGGTCTACCATATCTTTGCTTAATAGATATGAATGAACCCTGTGCAGACAAAGCACTTTGTTTCGACAGCATGCTGCAGAGGGATTCAATTAAGCACAGTGTCCTGTTAGGCCTGGAATTGATAAATTATAGGTAACAGGTTCATCACAAGCTGCATTTTAAACTATGTACTGGAGATGTTTAAGATCCTGGCAAATTCTGACTCAGGTAAAGACAGTTTCCTGGCTCACATATAACAGAAAACTAATTAATTAAAAAAATTCCATCTTATTGCATAACACCAAGAAAGAAAAGGGCCATTTCAAGGATAGGAAACACAGGCAAAAAGCTTGGGCATTATCTTGGCTTATTAAGCTGACATATGATCAGTCAAATTAGACTACTGTGTCAAACTGTTTCAACAGTTTCAAGAATGAAACAACTTCTGATGGTTAAAACCTCTCTGGGTGGTTCATAAAATGGAGCTTAAAACCATAAAAGACATAAACATCAATTATAATATAAAAATCTAAGAAGCTGAACATTAAAAAACTATCATAACCAAAGTAAAGGCCAGCAACAGAATGCTGATACAGTTGTGAAAATGCACAGCTAAAAAGCCACGGAGAATAAACTGTCTTCCCCTGCCACTATCATAGGCACCAGGAATGGCATGTCGGTGCTATTACATGCTACCATTGAAAGGGTCCTTTCTTGAAACCATTGCTTCACCTCATTTGGCGTGAGGTCCTTATATGATGATCTTTAAGTCCAGACAGCCCCATAGAGATCACAGGACCCAAGCTATCTCTGTCCAGGAGAGGACATAGCTGGCAAACCAGCTGAATGAAGAGAGAAAAGGTACTCTGATCTGCCAAGGTCATCTGGAAGTCCAGCAAAAGCAATAGGTTTAGGAGTGTCCCCAGATTATCAACCTGATCTTTCAACCTGATCCAGAGCAGCAATGAGCTTCTTTCCAGGACTCAATAACCACTCAGCCACAAGGATTTTCTTTTGCCAGTTTCAGATTACTGGCCCTCATCCAACTCATCGCTGAGTTTAGGCACTGATCCAGAACTTGCATAGCCTATCTCAATTAACTGTTTAAATCCATATGCTACTCTTTTACAAGAGAGTGGATATCCACAGGAAAGAAGCTTTTAGTATAATTTACCTCTTCAGTCAGACCAACATTTGGTATGTTCTTTATGAGAACAGAAGGCTTGTTTTTCCTTTTATTGCCACTAAGAGGAGCTAACTATCCACAAATATGCAGAGCTAGCCCAAGAGAAACTTTTCACTGATATGGTTCTTTAGAAAGCCCATTTATAACAATGTATCTGCAGTAAATCCTTCCCTCTATGACCATTAACTTGTAAAATTACTTATATTCTGCCTAAAGCACTTGAGAAGTGGCTTAAGAGTGACAACTTCTTCAGCTGGATCCACAACATTTTTGAGCAGCTGTATCGCACTTAAATAGCCTTCTCCTGCAGAGATATCAAGCTGGGTTGAATGACCTGAAGTGATCAGACTCTACATTAGATTTTAACATCTGTTGTGTTTTACTATTCACTTTCCCACCAAACTGCTGATCTATTCATAAGCAGGCATTAATCTACAAAACAAGAACAAAACAACATAGCACTTACCCATGCTTTATGCTGATTCCACCACCAGTCCCTGTAACCCAACCTAAATGGTAAAACTGTCGACAAAGCTCTGGGATCAGATTTCGTGGGTGCAAATCCTCCTAGAGATGAAAAAAGTAACTGTGTATTTACATTTTTAAAATCAATGTTGCAGTATTTAGTTGATCAATCAGCTTAATTAAGGGTGCAATCCTATAAACTCCTGACATCATCTGGGAGGCCATAAGACTCCCTGGAGTCTCAGCTCTTGATCCTGTAATTCTGAAGGCCAAACCTCACTTTGCCCTGTTGTAGATGTCTTGTAAAGAACTGCACTGGTAGTCTATGCAAGAGGGTGACTAAAAATCAATGATTACTTTAAAAAAGAAATCTGATTTTTTAAATTTAAAATTGTTTCTTTTCATTTAGATTTTTTAACAAAATGCTTTTTGCAGAAAAAAATCTAAAGATAGTTCTCTATTTAAGATATAATAGACTCCAAAGGTAATTCATCATGAAATAAAAATTAGTTTTTAATTATGTAGCATAAGGCTGTATATTCATGTAATGTTTGCTTTTTCTGGTAAATGAATTCCATTAATCAAATCACAATGTCATGCTCTTCCAGAGGTTTCTGTGAGATTATTGAGGAATTTTTCTATTTAGAACATATTATCACAGATGCTTGCTTTTACTGTTCTTAAAACCAAGAATATTTGTCTGTAGAGATCACATGCTTGTTCTTCACAGCAAAAATGTTATAAACATAGAGTTGAGAAAAAGACCTTAATCTCATTGTTCCTTTGTAAATCTATGTACACAAAATCAACCCCTTACCTCTTAAGTGCTAAGTATAATAAATTAAATGAATAAGAAAAGATTGTTGGGAATCTAAGTGTGAGGAGGAGGGGCAAGCACTAAAAATGAAAGTAAAACCTTTTGAGCAGAATATTCCACAAGTCTTTGGATCTTTTTCTGTATAATCTGAGGTTTCTCATATTATTCTTTCCCTGGAGGAGAAAACCTATAAGGAAAACAGGCCATAAAAGAGACCCAGTTTGGGAATATTTTAATGATCTCCTCTACCTACAGGTTAGTCAGGCATGCGTGCAAATTATGTAGAAAACCATTATTTAAATAGTCTTTCTTAAATCCAGGTGATTTAAATCAACTTCAACCTGCTACCCAAGGTCACAATCGCAGGGAGATAAGCAGGTGTGCCAAGTGGTGGGGAAAGGAGGAAATAGGGCCATAGAGTTATGCAATTTCAAACTGGCACCCCAGTCCCCTCCAATGGTAAATCTAGATGGCTAAAATCAGATGTCTGGATAAAATGCAGGGCATGAACTACAGCACTGATGCTTATAGCACTGGATGTTCATAGGCCTCCAAGTTCAGAGGCACCTGCCATGGGGACAAGAGAACTGCACCCTCAAGTTGCTTAATCAGGCAGACTTTTTGAAATAGAAATACTTAGAGAAAAGTGTATAAAGCTGTATTGTCTGGAAGACTGCCCCCTTCTCTTTCACTCAGGAGGGAGCACTCCTTTTGGGATGGTGTGTGCACCAAAATGTTACTAGAAACAGAGAGTACCTTAGGCATTCAGAGTGCAATTGTACTTTGTTAAACTTCTTAAGCTTTTACTTTTCCTATGCAGGTGGGTAGAATGAATTTAAAACATGTAAGCAAGCTATAACAGCTTTTACAAATAAAATCGTAAGACCAATATAATAGTAAATGCCTGTTGTAGAGACAGGGGCTGAAAAGATATTAAAGTTGACATAAGGTCTCAGTAGAAAACTAGTTCTATCGCTGGGTTGGGGGGGGGGGCAGAAAAGGCCTTCTCCTTGTTGCCACCAAATCTCCCTTGGAGGTGGCAATCAGAGGCAGACCCTGGATTGTGACCTTAGTATCCTGGTAGAATGAAGTTACAGAACTCTAAAAAGTTTGTTTTCAATATAGCTCCTTAAGATGCTCGATGGAAGCTGTGGTTTAAGCATTTCACTAAAACTGAACTGAGCTTGGCTATATATTTTCTCAGAGAAACATCACTTCCAAGTTTTTAAAATATTCACATTTAAATTGGAGAAAAATTAATTAGATTTCTGAAACTCATTCAGCTTGATAAAGTGAAGCTGTCATTGGTAACGGAGTTACAAGATAGCTTTCAAATGGAATTTTGCTGAAATTACCATTAACAACTGCAATTTGTCATTCTTCATTTACCACATTTCAGCAGCTGCCAAATAAACACTTCAGGGCAGCTTTGCAATGGATGCAAATAGGAGTATCTCTACTGAAGAATATATAACCATGCAGGTTTACACCAGTTAATGTTGTGAATCATTGCTAATCTGGATTTGGCTATAAAAATAAAACTTCCTTTGAATTGTTTCATATTATTATCTATTAGTTTAGCCTTTATACACACTATTTGCTGCAAAGAAAAATGATCTATATTTGCATAAGCTGAAAGTAAGTTTCACCTCACCGGAACTTCTTTCGAGATGACTGTCATCTTATACTAAATATCAATATAATACCAGACATTTACAAAGAGGTTCACCAAGGATTTTCAGAATAACCATTAAGCCAACAAGACCGAAGTATATTGATGAAAAAACTGCCAACTAACACTTGAGGGGAACTTTAGGTATTCATCCATTGTGCTTCCTGTTAGCTTGTTCAGCAAAGGACCTAAATTACTTTATCAAAAAGTACAGAAAATCTGATATATGTTCCAAATATATAATAGGCCGTTTATAAGTGGATTTATCATGAATGAGTTAGACTGTATGAACAGCGATCAGTCAACTGAACAAAGCCAGTGTCATGAGATCAGATGTGTCACTTCACGCTTGAACACAAGGCCCAGATAATTGGATAATGTAAGTGTGATGTAGTAGCTAAGAGTGCAGGAGTGGGACTCAGGCGATCTGGGTTCTAGGTCCTGCTCATCCATGGAGCCAACTAGCCACGAGCTAGACCAACCTACCTCACAGGGTTGTTGTGAGGATAAGATTGAGGGCAGCAGGAGGAGAAGGATGGAATCCACTTTGAGTTCTTTAAAAAACACTGGGATAGAAATCAGATAGATAGAAGATAGATAGATAGAAATATCAGCCTAGGATCCAAGTGCTGGGTAGGCACAGCCACAGCACAACCATTAGGCTGTTGAGTCAAATCATTCCTAGGCATTTGCTAAGCAAAACAGCACTACACATTGAATGGGGATGACACAGGTCAACTGCGTAGCATCAGCAGCCTGGCATCCTATGAGCCAATAACTGGCTCAAGATCAGAAAGAACACTGCAACATTTGTAAGAGCATTGCTAGGCAGAGTAAAGCCTGGCATTCTGTTTGCCCCAGCAGCTTAGGACACTGCTTTATATTGGCATAGATCTTGGACCTTCTGGTGCAATACTGCGACAATGACTAGCAATAGCTTGTACATTTGATCTTATTTCCCTTAAGAATTTATACTAATAGGGTTCTAGACACTGACTTCATCTTACTTCTGAAGAGGGAACTTGGAATTATTTCCAAGTCTTTAATTTTTCCTTCATTCTAGCTTCTACATTTAACTAAATTTGTTTTTTCACATGCCTAGAGGAACTTAATAACATTTTAGCTTATTTTTTATATTCCAGTACTGTACAGGAGGAAGTAAAAAAGGAGAGTTGATAAATTTAGCATCTTTTAATTCAGCTTTACACACCAGTAGTAAACAGGCTCCTTCATGGATCACTGCCTTATCGAGGCGAAGGGGCTTGTGTAGCTCAATGAAGCTATGAGCTATGCCATGCAGGGCCACCCAAGACAGACATGTTACAGCAGAGGGCTCTGACAAAATGTGATCCACTGGAGAAGAAATTAAAAGACGCTTGCTCCTGGGGAGGAAAGCTATGGCAAATCTAGACAGCATGCTAAAAAGCAGAGACATCACCCTGCCAACAAAAGTGTGTGTAGTCAAGGCTACGGTTTTCCCAGTTGCAATGTATGGCTGTGAAAGCTGGATCATAAGGAAGGCCGAGCGCCAAAGGATTGAGGCCTTTGAATTGTGGTGCTGGAGGAGACTCCTGCAAGTCCCTTGGACTGCAAGGCGATCCAACCGGTCAGTCCTAGAGGAGATCAACCCTGACTGCTCTTTAGAAGGCCAGATACTGAAGATGAAACTCAAATACTTTGGCCACCTAATGAGAAGGAAAGACTCCCTGGAGAAGAGCCTAATGCTGGGAATAATAGAAGATGGCAAAAGAAGGGGACAGCAGAGGATGAGGTGGCTAGATGGAGTCACTGAAGCACTTGGTGTGAGCTTAGGTGGACTCCAGGGGATGGTGGATGACAGGAAGGCCTGGAGCAATGTTGTCCATGGGGCCGCGATGAGTCGGACATGACTTCACGACTAACAACAACAACAAGAAAACAGGGGAGTTTTGAGAAGCAGTAATTGTGTGAGAAGCACATTTGTCCTGCTTGCCAATTTTATAATAGCAGTTTTGTCCATAGCAATGCTTTTAGTTTTATATTCATGCTACTTTCTCTTTCATGACAATGATGTAATCACAGATACTGTTTCTAATGTTCATATAAACACCATGCTATCTTTACTTTATTTTTATAATGCTCTTATATAGGGCATTTCAGAGATTTCAATTTATATTTTTAGTCAGGTGGGCTATTTCCTTGCTTTGACTTAGCCTGGTTACCCATTATGGTGTCTTGAACTAAAGTAGTTTATGTTTGGAAGTTAAGCAA
This sequence comes from Varanus komodoensis, assembly GCF_004798865.1. Lineage (NCBI taxonomy): Eukaryota > Metazoa > Chordata > Lepidosauria > Squamata > Varanidae > Varanus > Varanus komodoensis. The sequence goes on from NW_025335761.1 coordinate 3,729,051, forward strand.
CCAAATTCACATGGCTTTCCATGGTTTCATGCTGTTTTTTCTGTCCTAACTGGAGATGCAACAGATAAAACCTGGGTCCTTCCACATGCAGGTATTCTCTATCATACTCAGCTATGGTTGCCCCATAAGCGGATAACAAAGCAGAACTTAAAGGTAATATCCTTAGATGTGCTGCTTCTGAACTTGGAAGTACCTGTTGGTAAGCTATTCTCATTTTGCATAAAGCATCCAAAATGCGGAATGAGAAAATACACTGTTTGAATGTGATGTTTGTACAAAAATTACAGAGTCATGAGTGCAGCCCTCACTGTCACTGCTCGATTATGTCTAACCCAAGTAGTCTATCCTAACATTTTTATACTCCTGAAACTTGGCACACAGTTCCTCATGCCAATAAACAAGTAAGTCACATTTGATTCGACTCCTTACGTTTCCTGGCAGTCCGTGGGTTAACAGGATGCATCGCTTTTCTGGCAGAGCATCTTGGAAGACAGTCAGAAAGTAAATAAATAAAGCTCCTTGCCTCTTTTTCTCCCTTCCCTCATTTGTTATACACTGTGCACCAAATGAGAAAGACAAAAAGGCACCTTTTTAAAAAGGTGGCGATTAAGGCTTATTTGAATCGTCGACAAGCAAACTATCCTATTTTTTTTTAATCAAGATTTGTTGTTTTCCAAACAAATGCTCCGTCCTAAACAAAGAGGGCTGGCCGCGCAAACTGCTAGCAACACGTTTTTTGGGACGCATGGAGCAGTTCCTCGGATCTCCCCGTTACCTTAGCGCCGTCCAAGCCATTCCTGCATGGGCAATCGCTATCCCCACGTTGCTCGGCCATAGCACTAGGGCGACTTCAGGCTTCATTCCCTGCCCACGTCAGGACGACTGAATGCGGAGCGAAGAAAGACCCCGGGCCCTTCCCGACTGCCGGCGCGGGGAGGAGTTTTATCGAACCGCTTGTTGCAAGAACTGCAGCTCTAGCAGGGGAGACGGTTCGTGGTGCGATGCGAGCCACGAGACCTGTGGCCCTTCTTTAATAGGCCTCGGCAACCGTAGCAACGAAACTGAGGAGCTTGGGTGACATGCTTCACTTCTTGATCACTTGCATCTTTATTCAGAAGCAAGCCTGCTAAATTTAGTGGATTTACTCTGAAGTAAGGATGCAGAGAATTAAGGCTTCAAATATTAATTGGGCAGTCACAACTCTTATTTCTGGTAAATGTCTCCATCCAGGGATGCCAGTTTACATGTCTACTTAGAGTACACGTGTTTTTGCTTTTCTTCTGAGCCTTTGGAGTAATTCAATATGAACTGACACCGGGTTTTTAGAATGGCTAGTGTATACATAGGCACAAATGCTCTGCAAAGATCCTATGAAGATTTTTCCAACCAGCAGAATCATTGGAGCCTGGCTTTTTCATTTCTTGCAGTGCTTTCTACCCCACCTGTGTCTTTTCAGGCTTCTGCATCTTCTGCTCATTAGTGTAACATTCTTGGTTCACCAATTACTGTGCCAAGTATTTGATTATATCCAATATAAGTCTGAACACTGACCATGTTTTCACAAGTATGATGCTGTTCAGGAGTGGGCAAAAGATAATTTGTAGCTTACTGGCAAGACTGTCTGACTCCCAATTGTTTCATCCCTGTTTCTGCCCTTAATTATACTTCTGAATTAAAGGAAGCTTTGACTGTGAATTTGATAGAGAAGACTATGCATAACCAGGAGTGGGCTTTTGCATGGTCAGACTGAGCTTTGTTTAGTTTCAAATCTCAAATCTTTAATTTTCAGTGTATGCGTTTGTACCAGACTTTGCTTGGTGGATATTGGGGTTCTCATAAAATCAAAGTCAATCTGATAATTCTGAAGTGCGCCCACCGCACTGTACGAAGTATCCAAGTAGACCAATTGTGGAAGTGACAACTGCCAAGGATTCTGTGCTAGAAGTGGTGCCCAGTACTGGGGCAACAGGGATTTAGCATCTCCTCCAGGAACAGGAAGGCCCATTTCTGGAGCAGGGTAGGTCAGCAGAGCTTGTGCAAGTGAGTTCCATTGACCTGTCCCGATGCAGAAATGAGCATTCCTGCTGATTTCAGAGCTAAATCCCAGCTTTACAAGTAGTGGGTACTGCTTGCAGTACAGAATGCATGGTAACTCCTGCTTGCCGAATGGAATCGGCACTGGGTCCTTGGGTACTACAATGTGTTGTGCAAAGCTGTTGTGCATATGCTTGTTTTCCGCATTTGTAAGCAGCCCAGAGAAACTTCAGGTTAGGCAACAGCATAGAAGTGAAATGAAAAAATAAATAAATAAAGCAGATTTTAAAAAAAAAGCTGTAGGTCCTACAGTCCAGGGCAAACAGTGGTACCCTTTTAAAAAGGCAGACTTACTTGTGTATACACACACACACACACACACATATATTCCAAAGATATATATAAACTTCAGATCTGCAGGAGAGGCCCTTCTCCGGGAACCCTCCGTGAAGGAAATTAGGAGGGTAGGTTCTCGGAGGAGGGCTTTCTCTGTGGTGGTGCCCAATCTATGGAATGCGCTCCCCAGAGAGGTCCGCCTGCCGCCACCGTTATTCGTTTTTCGGCGCCAGGCGAAGACCTTTTTATTTAAGCGTCATTTTAATTGTTAACAATATTTGCTTATTTATCTGGCCAGGGCGATTTCTTTTATATTGTTATTTCTTTTATATTGTTAATTTTATATTGTTATTTTTGTATTTTATTGTATTTTATTTTGTGCTGTGAGCCGCCCTGAGGCTTCGGCAAGGGGCGGCATAGAAATGTTTTAATAAATAAATAAATAATAAAGATGTCAGAGCCAGTGTAACAAACTCTTTGTCTTAGGGTGATTCTGAGCACATGCTGTATCTAGGAAGATGTTCTTAGAACCAGACCTGAACTAAGTTCACTGTTCTTTCACACAGAAGCCCATTCTGAACTATTCCAAACTTTCCTCATTTTAGCAACATAATTTAGGTAGAAAAATAACGCCGTTTTTGCTACTGTGCAGAATCTGAATTGCTTGCCAATCTGCAGACCACCCCAGAGATCTATTTTCTGCCCATGCCTGTTCTGTCATTTTTGCACGAACACTGTCTCTGTCCCTTTATATATATATATATATCTGTATGACAAGCAGAACATTAGCTGGTACAGTATTCCCTAAAGATGGATACATGCTGCGGGAGCTGCGCGGATGGGAAGCCCGCTTCGGGAGTGGGGGGCGCTTGGATGAGAGTAAACCGAGATTCCAATTTTGTCCAAAGGGCCTTTGGGTCTCCATGAATTTTTGTTCAGGCGCCAAAGGTGCATAGGCTGCGGTAGAGGGAGCGCTTTCGTTCAGGCAGCGGCAAGGACAGCCCCGCTGGTAGGCGGTAGGGAGGGGGAAGAGCAGCGAAGATGGCAGCCTCCTTGTGGCTGAGCAACTGCAGCCGGGCAACTGCGAGCCTCCTGCTAGGCAGGAGGGTAGCGCGGGGGGCTCTTGGTTCCCGACCCCACGCGATGGGCTGGAGGTTTCTGCATGGGACCCCGGACCTGTGGGGTGAGCGTTTGCTTAGTTGCATTTGAGGCGTCCCGTTAATTCTTTCGGCCAGCGATGAGTGGGTTGTAGGTTTGGGAAGACAACAGTGACATTGAAGAAGACGAGGCGGTGGGCCTGCGCTTGTTTGTACACCCGTGTGTGTGTGTGAGAGAGAGAGGGAGGGGGAGAGGGGAGGGGAGAGAGGGAAAGGGAGAAGATGGGAGGTAAGAGGGAATCGCTAATTAACGACAAGGAAGCAAGATTAAATAAATCTGATTTTACTGTTTCGAGATTGTGCTGCAGGTGGATGGGAAGTAAGAAGTGTGCGCATGTGTTGTGGAATGATGGTGTTCAGGATTTGAAGGAAGACGCTCAGTGGCCTTCTTTTGCTTTAGGCACGTTTCTTGGGACAAAAATAACAGCAGTTTAAAGCTGCAATCTTAGGTATCTTTAGGCA
>NW_025335761.1:3733139-3765433 GCF_004798865.1 Varanus komodoensis
TGCCTAAAGATAAGCAGTATTGAAGCCTAAATTTGTATCTAACAGCTACATCATTTACTTATTTTTCCAGAGTAGGTGCAGGGGTTATTGAAGATCAGGACCTTCTTTCTGGAGTGTGTGTATGGTAGGACATTAAAAATTCAGATCTGGTCTTTATAGAATTAAAATAAAAATGGAAAAGATATAGCTGTTTGATAGTGATTTAAAATAATGGCTGTTTTGACCCTTGTGGCTTCCTTTGACTTGGGTCACTGAGAACTAACTTGAAAAACTAACAAAGTACCTTTTAGAAGTTATGATTGTAATTTTAGGAGAAGATATTTGTTTTTAGATTGGGGTCCTAGTATAAATATACTTGAAGAATGTATTAGCTTCCTTTTGTAAAAAATAAAAATAAAGATATGTATCTGTTTTTATGAAAAACATGTTTGGTGATAAAGGTCAAATCTAAGCATAAAGGAAAAGAAATATGATATCAAAATAAACTTCACATATTTGAAAATTGTACAATTTTTTCTTTCTGTAGCATTAAAATAAAAGGTTGTACAGTCTTAAAAAAAAAGCCTGCTAGTTTCAGTTAAAATGCTGTGCATGTAGCCAATGGTTTAGAAATTGGTATTTATCTCTTATTTATAACCATAGTAATACAGTACACCTATATTTCAAGTGTTCAGAGCATACATGAATTTTATAGAGACTGGAGGGCAGAATTATTTCTAAATTGTGGATTCAGTCCAATGGACTCTATCAGATGGAAGGCAAGGATAGATATATATCTGGATGGTATTACTGATTTCATGACTCGGGTGAAATCTGAACTGAGGACAACAATTTATACTCTGAGCCAGTGTGTCACATAATCTCTGAGCTCACTTGTATACCAGGCCCTTAGTGCATTCATTCGGTTTTGTAGTACAGTAAATTTGTTTTATATTAATGTTAGATAGCTTAATTCAAATTTGTGGTCATAGTACATAGTAAGTGACATTCTTAGGAACCTTCACACTTTCAAGAGTTGTGTTGTCTGACTTGCCCTTTCTCTATGCCTGCTTCTTAACTGCATAAAAAGTATGCTGTATCTTCTGATCATAAATACTCCCATCTGGACCTATAACCTGAGTTGGCTGACAGTGCTACACTACAGTCCCATGTCATTGGTCCAGATAATGACTTAAGACTGCAAGTCCCTTGTCATTGGCTTAGAGAATGCTTAAAGGCACGAGCTAAAGCTCAACTGATACTAATTGTGGTATGCCATGAATTGTGTCTGTGTGGGAGAACCATATATAAGCTGGGTGAGGAGTAGTATATCTAATGAATAAACATTGCATTGTTCTTGCTTACCATTCTGCCTGCTGTTTTGATGATATATGAATCATAGAACTGAGCTGACAGTCTCCATAAAATCAAACTGCTATGTTCACTGTAAACATTAATCACTCCTTTAGGAACTGGAAGCATGGCAGACCTTTTTCTTAGTGGTTACTGAAATTTATCCCATATTTGTTCCAGCGTTGCTGTAGTGTTGGCTATGAGATGTTCCTAAGTATTTACGTTAATTATAACCTGCAGGTGGCAGAAGACTATCATCTTAATCATACATGCACAATTATTTCAAATGAATATTTAACTGAAATAATACTTTTAAGATGGCATATCTATCTATATCTATCTAATAGTGGTAGGCAATCCTGTGTCTACCAAATGGTTTCACTAACAAGTTGTACAATCCCCAGCCATGTTAGCTGAGACTGATAGGAAAACATCTGGATGGCACCATTTTCTTACCCCAGATATATAGTTGAGGCTGATAGAAGGTTAAAGAGAAAGGCACTAAATTAAAAAAAAATGGTTGGGCACCTTACTATTATTGTAGTAGGCTTCTGAAAATGTTTAATCTAAGCATGTATTAATTTCTTAGGAGCAAAAAGGCTGCAAAGTTTATGTTAACATTCATTTTTTAATTTAACAATTTTGATTTGACTTGTAAACTTTACAAATATCCATGTTAAATCATAACAAACTATACACAAAGTCACACAAAGATGAAACACAACTGAACACAACATTCTGTTCTTATTATAGTTGTAGGTCTACATATGCAGATCAACTATATGTATCTTCATCTGGACATATTTGTCTGTGTAAGACTCTCCATCCATTGTTCAGTATTTGAGGTGAATTTCTCTTTTCAGATGAAATAACTATATAATATCTTCTAATTGGCAGCATTAGAATCTCCATCTGGAAGTACTTCTTTCCTCCTATTATGTTTATTGTTGATGCAGCTTCTTTTCCTTCTTTATCACTAGTAGATACTTTACAGAAGGAAGGTTTGTAGCCACAAAGATTGCGGCAAACTTAAGATTCTCCCTGCTTTAACTTTAGTGAAGTGACCCATTATTTGTGCTGCTACAGTTAAAGCTCCTATTTGGGAACAGTCTACTAGTGGGGCTGTAGGGCAGTTGGGTTGAGGATCAGAATTGCATGTATTGAATAGCAGTAGCTATATATTTTGTAGAACCTGGCAAATAAATTACTCTGTGCATTAGAATTGCAGTTCAAAAGCATGCAAATGCAAGTAGATAAAAAGGTACCACTTCGGTGGGAAGGTAACAGCGTGCACTTTGCTGTTTAGTCAAGCCGGCCACATGACCACGGAGACTGTCTGCAGACAAATGTTGTCTCCCTTAGCTAGGAAGCGGAGATGAGCACCACCCCCTAGAGTCAGACATGACTGGACTTAACATCAAGGGGAAACCTTTACCTTTATGCATTAGAATTAATGCATTAATCCATTCCAGATTATGGAATGCACTCCCCGGAGAGGTGCGCCTGGTGCCGAGTTTATATTCTTTTCAGCGCCAGGTTAAAACCTTTTTATTTAACTGTTATTTTAAAAACTAATTTAAAATTTTAATGCTTAACAGTCACTTTTATTTAACTTATTTAATTGTATTTTTTGGTTAATTGTTATTTATTGCCATTTTATTGTGTTGTTTTAATGATTGTAAGCCGTCCTGAGATGCTATGCCTAAGGGACAATATACAAAAGTTTTAAATTATAAATTATAATTAAACTTTATACTGGTTTATATAGCAAAACAATATTTAGTTGGTATAACTGTGGAGGGAAAGGGAAATGTTACACAGCATGTTTTGGGACAAAAACAGCTCGAACTAATGGTTGTAAATGGTAGAAATCAAAATTATAATCATGTAGGCCTGAATGCAGTTTTTGGGGGGGGGGGGTCACTGTTCACTGTGTTTTAGCCAGATCATTTCAAGAAGCCTCTGGGAGCTTGAGTTGGCTTGGACATCCAAGTCCAAGTTTTATGCACTCATGGAGGTTACTGAATGATCTTGGGCCAATATTAGTCAGACCTTACAGGGTTGTTTTGGCTTAAAATGCTATGTCCCATGTGTACTATTCCTTTCTATTGGATCATATTCATGTGATACGTTAATGATATGCATATTAGACATTGTATTTAGCTTTTAGATTGCATTACAATAGGTAACCTCTCCAAACAGAGAGAGAATTTCTGAAAATTTTGACACCATGGAAAACTGGAGGGTATTTTCACACCTCCATATATCTGACCCCAACCCTGGAAAAAAATTGGTTGGAAAAATGTGCAGAACACATTTTTAGTGTCATTACAGGTCTAAAGTTACTTCATGAAGATAAAATACATTAAATGTGTTATATATAACCTGGTTTTGTCATAAAATTATCAGCATGATTTACAAGTAACTATCTGATTAAACTATCAAAGATGTAGCCTGTACATTTAAATCTAATATACAAAAGTGACAATTTGTTAGTCATCTAAGTTATACATAATACATTAAGGTGCAATCTTATAACCAGTGGAAGCTATTTGTGTGGCCATAGGAAAATTTGGAGTCTCAGCTTGAACCTTGGAAATGTGCTCCAAGGATGGAGCTGGGACTTCAGATTCTCACCACCTTTGCTCTGCTACCGCAAGACTGACCTTGAAGCTGGTGTTCATTGGGTGTTTCATGGGGAAGGAAGAGTGAGGTTTTGCCACAATGTGAAGCATCGTGGCAGTTTTTCAGCCTGTCCTCATGAGCAGGTTCAAAAGACTTAGATGGCCCGTTTTGCAGGACAAGTGATTTATGGAGGTGACTTTTTCTTTCTGCTCTTTCTGTCCTCCATTGGATATCTGTAATCCTTGGTGTTTGAAGGGTTATGGTCAGCCACATTGGATTGCTCTTCTGGGGTACAATTCTGTGAAAATGAGTGTGAGCCACAGAATTTGGTGCTCATTTGCATCCATTGCACACAGAGAGGAGCAATAGAGACAATTTACACCTCTTCATTCCTTCAATTCCCAGGTCTAACATCAGAGGGCAGTCTCTGATCTTATTTCTGAGAGTCCAAAAAAGCCTGTGGCTTGTCAGACGATGTCTGGGGTTCATATGATTGTTCCTTCTTGTTTCCTGTTTTATGTCTAATTTAGGGGAATGTCCTAAGTAGTTCTCAAAACATTTGAATCGCCCAGAAGTGGAACGAGCTGGAGACACAGGAAGACTGGTTACAGCATCTGTTCCTGTCTGTGAAGAAATAGTTTCTTTTAGGCAAACAGGGTTTATTTTAGTGGGAGTAGTTCAAGGTTTTATAGCCAAGTCAGCATTCTCTAATGATGAAACCTAATCAAGAACTTTATAAAAACTCTGGCAGAGAGTTCCATAGACCCAAGCATCAATGTTTCCTTATTAAAAAAAGAAAAAGGAAATAGAGTTGGGCTAATCTACACATTCTTTTGCAGGATAATTCAGAGTATATCTTTCAGATGTGGGTTTGAGAACTACATTCATTGATTGCCATGGCATCAGACCAGAACAAGACCAGAAACATAAGAGTCTATACATTCTTGTAAAAAAATGGTGGTCTAGAAACAATTCCAATGAGGGTATAGATGAAAATAGTCTCTAAAACATAGAGCTGTCTGCCCCTGCTGTAGAAGAAAAACCAACCTGTCAAGAACACTTTCCTCCCAACATACATTATGGTGGCATGTTAGGAAGTTAAACATTATTTTGTGCATCCCTAAATGTTTATCAATACAAGATCAGTTAGATCAATACTTATAATAAGGAAAGCAAGAAATGGTTATGTTGGGAACTTTAGAGAAGTATTAAAGAACTTACCTCCCCACACATGTTCTCAACATTTCTATTCTATATCTGTAATCTTATATAAAGTTGCAGAAACAAAGTTGCTGAGAGAGCAGTGTGGTGTAGTTGTTGAGAATACAGATCTGGGACATGGGCGATTTAGGTTTTAGTTTCCTCTTGGCCATGCAGCTTACTGTGTGACTATGGGCCAGTCACAGGCCCTGAGTTCAACCTACCTCAAAGGGTTGCCTTTCTGAGGAAAAGATTTAGGGTAGAGGAAGAACATATAAGCTGCCTTGAGTTCCTTGGGAGGAAATTTATAAATATAAATGCAATCTTTCCATTATGCAGATATCACTTTGGGGAAGTAAAGACCAGGAAAAAATATATGAATGTAAATATTTCATAATTTCAATTTTTCCAGTTTTTCAATTTTCTCCTGCCCCCATAGTGGGGAAAAAACCCACCCCTGACTGGAAGAATGGTGTGATGTGATCTTTTCCTTAGATTCCCTAGGCCTGGCCAAATATACCAAAACACTATATCATGAATTCCACTTAATGGCAGTCAATATTTCACACAATACCCTTTTAGATTAGTTTTGTATGCACTATAATGTAGGGTCCCAGACAAATGAATTATGCAAATTTAGTCCTGAATTAAATGAGATTCTAGGGGTGCATGCGAAGCACTTTTCAGTCTAATGTGATGTATAATTGGGTATTGTGCTTAAAGTCTCTTAAGTCATGTACCTGTATCTGTCACCCAGATGAAAATGTTGTCACATAAACAGATGTATAATAGCTAATGAATAAGTTGTTTAAACATAATTTTAGCACCTTGTGTAGGTAAGAACTTTACCTAGTTTAACAGAAGGTAGTTCTGTTAATCAGACACAAGGAATAATAATTTAATTAATACTGCTTAGCAACATAGTAAAAATCCATACAGGAATTCAACAAGGTTGACCAATATTATTATCACTGTTTCAGAGACAAGTTTTGAAATCATGGATTTCCAGTTTTTAGTTGACCACTGTGCCATTGAAGCTGCTGGAACATTCATGGAGTAGTATGTAAGCATGCTTCACATCTGTATCACTTCAGTTCACAATCCTATGCATGTTTAGCTTTACTGCTCAGCAATGTAGGACTCTTTTTGTCTAAATATGCACAGGATTGCATTTGTAAGCTCTACTAGTCTAGACATCAGGGATTTCAGCATGATTAATAGGAAATATAAACATTTAGTTAAATACCTGAGGATCTATAGGTACTGCATAATATTTTTCTCTTTCAAAAATGCATTTCATCTAATTTGGAACCATTTCATTTCGGCACAGCCTACCAGCATTCCTTTTGTACTTCTACATGTTAGTGTCCCAATCTCTTTCAGAAAAATTGTCCTTTTAAAAAGATCTCTGATGCCTTTCCTCTGAGGAAAGCAGCTTTGAAGAAGCTTCACCAATGAAATGATTTTATATTTTACAATAACATGCCATTTTCTTGCAAACTTAGTTCAGATATTTGCAAACTGAATTAACATCCTGAAAACATTAATTGCTGCATTTTGAACAAGTGGAAGCAATTGCTTCTTGGCAGCCATAAAAAATTTGGAGCTCAACAGAGCTGAGAGAGGCCTTGCTGGCACTTGGAAGAGCTTATTACTGCTGGAGGAAACCATATTAGACCAGCATTGAAATCCTATACATTGCATTCAGGGACTTGCTGCTTAAGTAAGTAGCTACAGAATTGCATTCTAGAACCAGTGGGCTAATCTGGGCTTTGGCTGTATATTTTCAGTTATGTTTATATGCGTAACGAGGGAAGAAAACTGTTCTCCTTCATCTACAGATAGTTGTATGCAGGTTTAACACCTGCATATGTTATACCTACATAAAGTCAAGTATGTATAAGTCAACCTAAAAATCTTGGAATTGACCCTGATTTTGGATTTTCCATGCTGATAACCATAGAGTCATATGTTCTATTGTTGTTCATGCAGTACTATAGGCCTGGCTTCTAGCAGGTGTACAAGTGACAGCTGACAGAGTCAAAACAGAAATGAATAAATAGAACACAGTAGAATAAATAAACTCAATAGAAAATTTAAGATGGATCTGTTTGCGTTACTAGATGGTATCATATGGTTGCATATAGTGAGGTTGGCAAATGAAAGCATTGTTGGGCCTTTGCTCTGAGATGTAGTTCTTCAGTTAAAACAAAATTTAAACATTAACCACCCAAACACGTGGATGTTCACTTAGAAATAAATACCACTGATTTCTGTAGGATTTACTTCCAAATATATGTGTATGGGATTACAATCTATAAAACAGCGTACCACAACATGGAGCTCTCTGGTTGTTTTGGATTACAGTTCCCACCCTTTCCGACATGGTCATAGGCTGGGAAAGTTGTTGTCTAACACATCTGGAGGGTACATGGTTGGGAAAATCCACTAAGAAGAAGTTCAACTGAAATTAGTGGGACTTATTTCCAAGGAACTATGCGTAGGACTGTACACAGCACGAGTCAGAATCTGTTTTTCCATGCAGAAGTGATAACCATGTGGGAGTATTTGACTTTTGAGTTCAAGCATTACAATTATTTGTAGCAATATGGTAAGTTACGGATATTCATTTATTATCAGACTAAGCATTAAGGGCACAACCTAAAAAGTTAAGCAGTTGTAAGTTCATTTGATTTTGAATGGAGCTAGGTTTAGCTTTGGCAATATTGTTCCATTACTGGTTTTGTGAAGCAACACATTATTGTTCAGTAACTATCAGTTCCTGCTTCTGAGAAGCTGTAGGCATTTTGCCTTCAGTGAGCTTAGTGTGCATTCCCAGAGTTGATTGTTCCTGCTTTCTCTAAGCAGATCAACCTGTAGTGCAAAAGGCTTGTGGACAGTGGCTATGTTCCAAATAGCTGTGAGCTGAAGTACCAGTGCAGTTCTGTGATTCCTTCCATAAGCTAGGCCTTTTGTCAGCATAGCACCACAATGCATTAGGAGTAGCTTTTAGTTACAAGAACTTGATGAATAAACATGAATGATGAGCAGCCTGTGGTGTACTAACTCTATGGTGGCTATTAACGAGTCTTGAAAATTATATACAAAGACTTATGCAAAGTGGAAAACCTTTCCTGAAATTATATTCAGTTTTTCACATTCAGTGCTCTTCAAAAATGGCTCTTCTGAGAAGGGAAGAGGCCTTCCACTGGTGGAAAGAGATCTTTGCATCCAAGCCTGCAAGACCAACAGCTTTAATTTACACTTGTAGGTTGTAAACAGGGTTTGTTCTGCTTGTAAGCCAGCACAACCTTGCACTTAAGAACTTGCCTGATTGCCATAGGTAAAGGAATGCTATAGGTAGGATGGTTATCTCTGTATGTCCTTCTCCACTAGTCTGTTTGGTTTGCATGATGGTGTGGAAAAAGGAAACCTGTTCCTCAGGTCTGCCTCCTTTCCACCAATATGCTTTGTAAAAAGTGTTTTAAAGGAATTTATGTTCTTTAAAGTTTAATTTCTTTATGTTCTTTATATTGGCTGGGTTTCCTGCCTTCTGTGACAGGCTACGAAAATAAAAAATCAAGCTAATAACCATTGAGGATTATTTACAAGGCTGAGGTAGCATATTTTAAATGCAATAGCAGCAAACTAATATGAGTTGCATAATTATGAAATGATTTAATGACCACGCTACTTGGTTTTTTTCTCTCTGTCTTAAATCACTCTGTCTTGAGATATTATAAAGCTTTTTGATGGAAGAAATAGACCTCCCTGAAGGCCTAGTTTCTCTCTAAAGGGAGATGGCAAAGCCATCCTGAATACAAGATACATGCATTTTATGATCTTGCTGTGGAAATGTAAGGTGTATAATATAATTGTGTCAGACTGTATATTTTATGTATTAAAATAGTTTCTTCACAGCATGCATTATGGGGTAAGCCAAATGTACTTTAAAGGCTGTTTGGAATGTCCTAAAGCCTGTGTTCTTAGACATTGCTTGTCTGCATATGCAAAAGATTTGGAAAATGATTTGATTGATTGATACTCTACTTTCAAGCAAAAATGGTGCTCAGGGATGCTAAGAGTAATGGAATGAATACTAAAGTAAACTTCAAGCAGTCCTTTGTTTTTTGCATGCTAGATAAGGCTGTATGAACTCTTGGACTAATAGAAGCCTGTGTTCAGAGCTTGACCCTGGTTCAGAGCATGACCCTGGTATTTGGCGGTGTTGTGCTGCTATTTTTTACGAAAACATATTTCACAACATGCTCTAATTTTGCAACTTCATCTTAGCCTACCTTTCTTGCTTAACGTATAATGAATTTCTTTGAAAATGATGTTGCAACATCAGTAAATTATTTCACAGTCAGGTCAGGTTCACAAGCCACCAAAATCCCATGGAAATGTTTTGCTGTTCACAATGGCTTACTGATATTATTGACAGGCTGGGTTAAATATAAAATGCAAATATGTTCTGTGTAGAAATGAAGTTAGAGTGGATTCCAAAACTGGCTTTGAGAATACGTAAAACACTTCTATTATAATATGAAATGGTTTCTCATCAGCAACATTCAGTTTCCTCACCATATTTGTTTGGCATTGTTCTTTTGTATATGTTATCCATGCGCATTTCAAATGGAACAGTAGAGAGTTTTGAGAAAGGGAACTACAGAGAATCATTATGAGGAAAGCATTCGCATTTGTGCATCCCTTTGAACATCATGTTTATCTCATTAGTTATCCACGAAATAGTTGATGTAAAATGCATAAAGCCTTAAATAGATTTTAGGGTATGGCAAAATACAGTTAATTAGCCCAAACTGGGTTGGGTTAATTATATATGAGCTTGTGGCCTGCAAGTTTGAGCAATCTTTAATTTCTGCTGATGTTTACCTGTGCCATCACTCAACTCTCTATGGTAATTTCTGTAGGAGCACAAATACAAGTTGTGCTTGTAGCAGACACCAGGTACAACTCACTGCAAGTATGTAATTTGGTCAGCATTCTAGCTATGTGAACTTGATGCAAAATCATCCTATGTGTGACGATTCTGAAGTAATTTCAGTGGAGATCAGTGAAGCCTCCATTTGTATAAGCATGTTTCAGGATTTACTGTATTTTTAGCTGGTAAAATGGAAAAATACTAACGTTAATTTTTTTCTTTCCTCCCAAGGTACCCCTGCTGTTAAAATCCTCATGCCTGCACTGTCACCTACAATGGAAGAAGGAAATATAGTTAAATGGCTGAAAAAGGAAGGTGATTATGAGTAATTTGAATGCTGCTCTTGAGCCCTGGGAACTTCATGATGGTCTTCTGCTACCACCTCCTCCCCCAGATTGCACCACACTGCCACACCATTAGGATTGCCGTGACTTTGGTTTTAGCATGCACTGCATCATCAATACACTATAATAGTGCATATTTTAACCTGTTCAGTGGCATCTGTTCATAGTATAACTTATTCAGTGGCATCTGTGATTTATTATTTATTTATAAGGCAGTCAGTAACAAATGATCTTTGACTGGTGCAGTAGGATAAATAGTTAAACATAAAATGTAATTGTACGATTTGAAGTTGCAGTATAAATCAAGAAGATTCAAACTGCGAAAAACTGGAATCACGCTTTCCATTTGTACTTCAGATATTTCCTGAGTAAAGTGTACGCATTGGTTGATATAAAATGCAATAAAGCCTTGAGCTGCCACAATTGCAACTCATGTTGGATCTCCTTCAGACCATTTCTGGCAAAGGCTTCTTGTGGGCACATTTGTTCAACATGAATTTCTAATTGACTTTATTCCATGGCTGTCTGCAAAACTCACTAAATTCTGATATCCGAAACAAGACAGATAGGTGATAGTAAGTCAATTTTGAAAGCTCTCCTGTAATTATCTCCTGGTAAATGTAGTGGAATCATTGCATGGCAAGGAGAGGGTTATATTAGAGCCTGCTTCTTGCTGTGCTAGTGTGTTGTTTTCTGGTTTTTATTTAGAGAGCACAGCATCTAATGCTGCTGCTCTGACTCCACTTACTGTGTTGCAAGTGAGGCATCCTTCATGGGAATAAGAGGACCTAGTGCTTCCTGAATGAACCTCAGGAATGGGCAGGTCAGTAGAAGCACCTTTCTGTGACTGCTGCCCTTTCCCATTCTGGAAATAAGTGTTCTGCTTATTTCCAGTTGTGGATCTCATTAGCATATGGACAATATTGGATACTGCTTGAGGGCTTTTGTATGTAAAGAAGCATTAAGAAATTTGTCATTCTGCCTCCCTACTGAAATGGTTTAGTCTGTTCAGCCTCAGAACCTTACTACCTCAGTCCCTCTTAATGCCTTTCACTGTGTAGACCATGTGTCAGTTGGCAGGAAGAGATGCTCCTTGAATGAATGGATGAATAAAATCTGACATGGCTTTCAGAGTTCTTCATCATGAGTTCTTTGATCTTTTAGTAGTCTATAAAGTATTCCAAGGTTAATAATTTAATAACATTCTATCTTTGGTGTTAATGACTTCTTGAAAAATTGTATTGATTCCCTAGTGCCGTCTCTAAATTAGGAAAGGCTTAATTTTTTAAAGAAAATCCATATTTGTGACTAACTTTCATGAAATTATATTTTGTGTCATCATTCATCATTTACTGTTCTTATGATTCTTTTTGCCTAAAAATTACTGCTCTTTATTAAGGCATACTGGGAACTTCAAATTCCATGCTTTTCTTACTCAGAACCTCCTTAAAGATCCAGTTATGTTTTTAAAGAAGGCGTGATTGGTTTCTGGATAGGATAGGCTGGTTGGGTCAGGAGTTACTGCAGTGTATTAATTCCATTCCTACCTGACTGCCCAATTCCAGAAGGTGGTGCTGGGGAATTAATGCTTTGTGCCATGTCAACTTTGCCACGAAGTTCTGTCCCGCATGCTGTTTAACATCTACATGAAACTGCTGAGCCCTCGTGTGAGCTGAGATGCCCTCAATATACAGATGACACTTTTTCATTAAACGCAGGTGAGGCAGTGGCTGTTTTATGAATCAATGTCTGGACTTGGTAATGGAATGGATGAGGACCAAAAACTGAAACTCAGTCCAGACAAGATGGAGATGCTGCTAGGGGGTGGGTTGTCTATCCAGTTGGGAGATATTCAACTCTCCTGGATGGGGGTACACTCCCCCTAAAGGACAGGTAGGTTGGAGGTGCTCCTGGATCAGGGATTGTCACTCGAGTCTCAAGTGGATTCAGTTGTAAATCAGCCTAAGCTAGCAGCTTAGGCTGATTTACCAACTACAACTCTATCTGGATGGGCATCATAGTTATCCATGCTCTATTACCCTTGTTTGGATTACTGTAATGTGCTCTACATGGAGCTGCCTTTGAAAGTGGTCTAGAAGCTTCAGCTGATTCAGAATAGGACAGCATGGCTGTTGTCAAGAGTTGGCCCATGAAATCATATTATGCCAGTCCTCTTTCTGCTGCACTGGCTGCCGGTTGAAGTCTGGGGCCAATTTGAACTGCTTGAAGTAACATTTAAAGCCCTGAATGGCTTGAGGCCAGGTTATTTGAAGGAACACGTTTTCCTACCTGAGCCTTAAGATTATCCTCTGGGATCCTTCTGAAGGACTGCCTACTAGGGAAGTAAGGGGAAGGTAACAATGAGAAGGGCTTTCTCAGTCATGGAATCCTACCTCTGGAATAAGTTTCCCTGAGAGATTCCTGTGACCCTACTCTTTTTTCCTTTTGAAGCCCAGTGAAAACCTTTTTATTTTTCAGGCATTTTAATAGTTACAGTTGAGTTTTAATAGGGTTTTTTTAGATGCCACTGCTGTGTGTGTGTGTACCAATTTGCCTAGTTGTCTCAGGTTTTTTGTATTGTAGTTTATTAGTTGTTCTTGTTTTTATTATTATACTGTTATTTTTATCTTATGTTTTAAATTTGTGAACTACCCAGAGAGCCTGTCTGGCTAAGGGGCGGTATACAAATGTAATATATAAGTAAAATGACAAAATTATAGTCTGAACTCTGGAAGTACTAAGTCTTCTGCAGTGCTCCCTCTCAAGTCAATTTCCTGATCCACCACTCATACAACTGGAAACTAGTGGTTTGAAAAGCAACCGTAGGGACAGTTCAGTGTTTCATTCTGCAAGCTCTGCTGACTTGCCCTTTCCAAAAACTGGTATTTCCACTCTTTTTGGATAGTCTTAAGCCTGCTAGTTCCCTTTTTTTTAAGATTGTCCAGAATAAGGGAATCATTAGCCCTTGGATGTTGCAAAATAGAATGCACATATGCACATTTGTTCCTGTATCTGGCAAATAGTTAAATACAAGTTATTCAGTAGATATTTTGAGGTGGATCCTTTGAACTCACTAGTATAAATCTACCTTGATATCCATTTGAATCTGGAAGATTTCTTTTATCTGATACACCTTACAGTATAGCTTGAAATACCTGATCCTGCCTAATCTTGGAAGCCAGATGCTGTTGTACTCATGTTTTCCTTTGTGCTTTCTTTGGCCAATTGTTGTGCCACTGTGTGAGCAGAATGCTGGAGTAGGTGGACCCTTGCTCTGAGCCAACATCTTTCTTTTTATGTTCATGGAAGTTGCCCCTATGCATATATTTGTTTGTATCTGTTCTGTGGAACATTAACATTCGGAATAAACAGAATGTGATACACAAGGCTAATGTACTGGATTAATCATCTGAAGTAAGGCCTCTGTTTTTTCTTCTTCTTCTTGTCCTGTTCTGCATGATATTTTAAAGTAGCCCAATTGACAATTAAAATAAAGAGAACATTTGTTATAGGCATTTTTGTTTGTTGGAGCAAAATATTCCCAGAGACTAGTATTGATTTGAAAGAAGCTTGTGTGTGACTACTCACAACTTGAGTTGTAAAGCTTCCAATATTTTCAGTCCTATTTTTTCATAAACATAATAGAGGACTAAAAAGACAATGAAGAGTGGCTCATGTCAGTGACAGAGTTACATGCTGGCACCATGATTGCTCAGGATTTAATTTTTTTGTAAGGAAAGCAAAGACAAATCCAATTTAGGGCTTAGACGAGTCAGGGTTTTGGTTTTTTTTTTCTTTTTAGGCATGACTGTTCAGGCCTTTTCATAATTCTTTGAAAACTTCATTGCATACCAACTTGTTATATAGACAAGCCATTGTTACTTCAGCACCGGAGAACATTTATTTCAGGCCTTGGATCTGTTCAGGGGTGTCTCCAAGTTCTGACTATAATCCAATTTTAATGGCAGGCATCCAGCAGGTCTTCCATTAACAAAGAGTCTGAATTCATAAGACTGTTATCACAAGGAACCAGATGTGTGTATATTCTTGAATTAAGAAGAAAATGCTACTTAAAATTATTCCATTTTGAGGATAGTATTGCATGTAGAAATCTTTTGACGTGTACAAATATTCATTTTTTTAATGTAAGGTACATTTTTAACAGAATTATACATTTAAGATGAGGAGATTGTGAGAAGAGCTGAGCTTGTAGAATTGCTTCTCAAATTTGTTCTCATCTTTTTATGGGTGGCTGAAGAGGCAGGGTAGGAGTGCTTCTCTATAAAGGATATTTTGATGCAGATGCCAATTGGAAATGTATGCTTAAACTGAAAACAATTACCATGTAAAGCGAATCTTACCGATCACTGGATTATGGTTCCCTGATATCCCACACGGACACATGGTGGTAGCCCACCTCTTAGAAATTGTGTCCTCATGCTGTATGGTCACTTTTTGCAGGTACTTTGTATTTTTACTGGCCATTCATTTTAAGACCAGGCAAGTAAAAGCTTGATAATTTTGGTGTCCTCTCTTTGAGTATATTATCCATGTTTCTACAGTGGTGCCTTCCTCTCATCTCTCCCTTTCTTCTTTGTGTCCTCGTCCTCCTCTCCTTCTGTATATTTATATGGACTTGATTTTTTTTCTTCCTACTTTTTTGTTGTAATGGCTTCTTAAATCCTTCTTGATGCCTCTGTCTTTAATGGGTCTGCTTCTGAATACGCTAGTGATCTATAACACCTCTTTTCCCTTATTATGCTTCTTTTATTTTTAAGCCCAGAAAGTTCTATCTCCTTCTCCTTTCCATGCCACTGTCTTTCATAAAGCACAATGTTATGCAAATTTAGACAGAAGAAAGGATTACAACTTCCAGCACGCTTCACTTCATAAACCTGTCCTTTTTGTCTTACTCCCTCCTACTTATTACTTTATTTTATTCTTCTTTGGAATCCATAAAATGGGAAACCTTAGGATAACTAAAGCTGTAACTGCCAGTAGCAAGAGTGGCTAGCCCTCAGCACTTAATGCAAGAGTGTCTAAACTGTGTTCAGGATGGAGATTTTATTTACGTTGCAGCTAATCCTGCCCCTTCCCTCAGATAGGGAACCTGGTGCTGATGGCATTGTGAGTGGACATCATTTAAACTGATGTCTGTACAGACTTGAAATACACTCTGCAAATGCTTTTATTGCACACTTTATATTATTAAAATTCCATTAACGTCCAATTATTTAATACATGTATTGAAAATGGTATTGAAAGTATGCAGTTTCTAAACCTGTTAACTATGTGTTAGCTTTATAATACTGTTATTCTTGATACACTTAAGTAAATGATCAAAATGTTGAATTATTGTTTCATTTTATAGGAGAAACAGTGAATGTTGGAGATGCTTTGTGTGAAATTGAAACAGATAAAGCTGTGGTTACCATGGAATCAAGTGATGATGGCATATTAGCTAAAATAATGGTAGGACTAATTTTCTTACTGTATCGTAGGCACTCCTCTATATTCTTAAGTATATGATTCTCTTGTAGGGATGTGACATTTAGGCCTATTTGCATCAATATATGATTGATCTGCTGGACTGACCCAGTACCAGCTTCCTGAACCATGGATTATGTAGTCTTTCTGACCCAAGTGACCTGTATCAAGCACTGGTCCTTTCTTCGCACCACCTGATTGCTTTTGCAGGACTAGGATGAATACTTTTCTGTATTACCAGGATGCTGGACAGTTGCTATAGTATAAGAACAGATTGAGAAAGTTGTGAGATGTTTTCACTGAAAGGAACATTACATCTTTTAAAATCGCTCTTTGCTACAGCTGTTCCTAAAGACATTGGGGGAAGAAGGGGGTGTTGCATAGTGGAGAACAGCTGACCAAGCAAAGTCATATGCGGAAGCTGTTCTGTCAGCATATCTTATACCGAGGCTGTATTTAAAATTCTATTATAAAGAGTGTTAATGTTGCACATTAAAATCCCATTAAGACGGTGTCATGATATGTAGTCCCTTATGTAAATTTATGTCACATCACTGATCCTGATATTGAACCTGCAGTCAGCTGAAATGCTGCGTTTAAATGTCTCTCGCAAATGAGTTTCAAAGATAGGTTGATGTGTGAAAATAATGTAAGGTACTAGCCTGACTAGTTAAGGGAGAAACCAAGCGACAAAAATACCTGCCTGGAACCACACATTTAATAAGGTTAGGGTTTGACAGCTTTGAGAATATAAGATGTGTTGGTAACTTCCTGTGCAAATATAATAGGTTGCTAACTCACTGGGTAAATTTTATTGGTCCTCCAAAATAGAATTAGCAGAGCTTTTCTATTCAAATTCACGATCTTCTGTACACTGAGGTCTTTGAAGGCATCTCCTACAAAAGCCTAGTTAGAATAGCTAACCATGTAGCATATAAGAAAGAGCAAATTCTATTCAATAACAAGACTCATATGGGAAAAGAATGGGCCTCTTTTACTAGAATGTTTTGCAGGAAGCAGGATCATGCTGCTTTTCTGTCTTAGCTAATTCAGCTATCCTCACAATCGGTTTGATCCCAAAGAATGCTGACTCAGATCAGCCAAAGAACTTGTCCATTGAGGGATTTTCTGCCTTTTGTTTTTCCAAATTATGGTTTCAAAATTCCTGGAAATATTGTATGTCTAATAATGAACTTGTAACTTCCCCTATGTCATGGCTTTCCCATACTGTTTGGTGATCGCTGTACCTGGTTAGTCAAGGACAGTTTCTCATCCCTGAATGCCACAAAAACTGTTAATAGTTACTATTCCAGTTCCAAGCAACCTTACCCACACATGTTAACTTTGTATAAGCTGTCAGTCTTTGCTTTATGAACCTGTGTGTTTTGTTGCAAGATTAACACTGTAATCATTTCTAGAACTGGATAATATCAATTTAGTATTTTTTTTCTCTTGGAAGAAAATGAAAAATACTGTATGTACTATTTTTGCTACTGGAATATTTGATTATAGATATAGATACTTGGATCCCAATCATATTTTCTGTTGTACAGTGGTAATAGTTCATGGAACATTGTTACTCAGCAACAAAGGGTTAAGCACTAGACTTATATCAATGATGGAAAGGGCTGGAAAGATGAATTGATCACTCTCTATTTCAGTAGTTGCTTTCTTTCTCCTCCTGGTGCATGTGTCTTGGAGGACAAAGCTCTCGTAGCTTCACCCCAAGAGACAGCTATTAAAAAGTACCATATAATCAGTGAGAGAAATTTGAAATAGGAAAAAAGGAGGTGCCAGAGGAAAAAATAAAGAAGATTGCTAAAGAGCCCTGATCTAATCTGACTAGGGCACTAAGTACACACATAATACATATGGCCACCTATTCATGGGAATGGATCTCCAATGAATAGGACATGGATCTTTTCTACAAGGTGGTACAGAAAGGAACTTCATGGCAGGTTCAACTTCACATTCTTGTTCAACATGTAGGAGAGCAAACAATTGTTTGATAGCTGTTAAACAGTCTAGTTCACACACTTCTCTGCAAACAGAAGTCCTGTGACTTCTGCTTTAGAACCCACCTACCATAACAGGCTTCTGCAGAGACAAAATAATAAATACTTGAAAGTCTCAGAAAGGCAGAGGAGTTTGTCACACTGCCAGCCAAATAATCTGTAATGCTCATTGGCTATTTCTGTTCTTTGGAACAATAAACTAGGGGAGTCAGTCCACTTTGGTGCCTTCTAGATGTTTTGCAATATTTCTCATCAGTTCTGGTATTTCTGATAATTGGCCATGCTGGTTGGTGCTTTATGCGAATTGGAGTTTATTATATTTGCAGTCGGTGGTATAGAAATGCTGGAGATCAAGCTTGCCCCCACCCAGTGGTTCTAGTTTGTATGGCACCTTCAAGCCAATATTACTTAATTTTCACTAGGCCTGTTCTAGGTTTATTGACTTGACTTGGATGTCTGACAATGCAGATGAAGTCATGTTTGCTTGAATTTAATATTTGATGAACTCAGCAGTATTAACTCTTTAGTAAACATGTTTAAGATTACAGCATGAAACAGGGTTATTCTAAATTTATCCATGCTACCACTTCTTCCAGCTTAAATAGTTAATTCAGTAACTAATTTGAGGAACATGCAGCGATTAACACAAATTGTATAGTGTGAGGTCTGAGTAAAGGGTTTGCATGGTTTGCTAAACAAAATATGCCTCGTGTTCCATGGATTTGACATGACTTGATTTTAATTTTTCATCCTTAGTAAATGAAATATTAAAATTTAAAATATGTCTGAAGTTTTCAGCTCTTCATTTTATATTGTACGTAGCTTCTGTATAGCCTGAAGTCCCTGATCCTGCCTAATCTTGGAAGCTAAGTGGGGTTAGGCCTGGTTGAAATCTGGATGTTGTGAATCACCCAGAGAGCTTTGGCTGTAGACGGTATAGAAATGCGATGATGATGATGATGATGATGATGATACCACCTCCTAACTTTTCCTTCCTACATTTTAGAAGGAAGAAGGAAGTAAAAATGTACGTTTGGGTTCTCTAATTGGCTTGCTGGTAGAAGAAGGACAAGACTGGAAGCAAGTTGAAATTCCAAGTGATGTGGATGATGCACCTTCCTTGGCTATGCCAGTAGGAGCAGCAGCGGCAGCAGCCACGCCTATTCCCACCCCTGAGGCTGCTGCTGCTTCAGTGCATCAACTAGGACACCATCCTGGAAAACTACAGTGAGTTTCTTGAGTACTCTCTGAACCACAAGTTTTAGTGTTGGATTGTACTATATAGCTTATCCTAAAATTCATTGTTCCATCTCGGTATATGGAACAAAAGTTAGATCATTGGAATAGGAGTGATCCAGGTTTTAATATTTTACAGTGAAAGCTCATGGATGACTGTAAGGTAGCCATTATTTCTCAGCCTAACCTCTGCCACTGAAATAGTTTATAAGAATTGGTAAAATAAAAATTGTGAGGTAGAATTGTTGATAGGAATTTAGTGTTTGTGCATGTGTGCACAAGTGTGCATGCACACTCTGCCTTTTTTCTACAAGGAACCAAAGGCAGCTTACATAATTCTCCTTCTCTCCGTTTTATCCTCAGAACAACACTGAGAGGTGGGTTAGGCTGAGAGTCTGTGAGCCTGAAGTCACCCTGTGAGCTTCATGGCTGACTCTGGCCTAGAACCAAGACTTCCTGATTCCCAGTCCATGTTTTGCACTTGGATTTAAAATTAGGTAGAAAAATTACTCCTGCCCTATAGAACAAGACAATTTGAAAGTGAAATTCAATTTATTTATTTCGCAGTTCTATATAATGTCTTGTAGCCACATGGATCTCTAGACAGTTCGCATAATAAAACTAACAACATAAAACTTCATAAACAATTAAAACCACAGTATCAATAAATAATAAAAATAAGGTAACATCACCCTCGTAGCAGGATCACTAAGTAGTAGTTTAACAACTGGGTGACTTTGGGCCAGTCATACACTCTCAGCCCAACCTACCTCACAGGGTTGTTGTTGTGGGGATAAGATGGAGGAGAATGATATAAGCTGCCTTGAGCCCTTTGTGGGAAAAAGGCAGGATATAAATCAAAAAATAAATAAAATAAACAACTAATTGAAAAAATTTAAAACATCATGATTATGAATACTAAAATATATTTTAAAATACCAGTTAAATCAAATTCCAATTAAAGTAATCAACAGTTGGAATGCTCCTTGATTAAAACATCTTGGTCTTGCGCTGGAATGTGTATAAGGATGGCGCTTGGCATCTTTGCCATTTCTGTTAAACAAGATGGCAAAGCAATAGCTAAAGCGTAATATGGCAGCAGGGTCACATGCCGTCCAAAAGAGTAATGTTGCGCAGCTTCTGGACGAAAATGTGGGCGTCTGTAGCATATAGCTATTTACCTGTTACATTTCTATATCATCCAATAGCCAAAGCTTTCTGGGTGGTTCACAAAAATCAGTTGTCTAATATTCAACTTGATAAAAAATATAAAACCTGTAAAAGTTTAAAGTAGAATAAAATAAAAGTAAAAACCCGAGTGAAAACTACCCATAGTGTAATGTGCATTTCTTACTGGCATTTATTTTTCACATATTTTGATAAATTCATATAAAATTCTGGAAAGTAAAATACTGATCTACACATCTGCACAATCCATGCAACTCAGAAAAAGTTGTCTCACTGCAGGATCAGCAGCTATAATGCTGATTCCGATTCATATAAAACTGAACTCATTGGAATTTTTTGGGGATTTCTCTGACATCCTGTAGAATGAATTACCATCCAAGTCAGATATAGGCAGTATGGTATTTAAAGTCCTTTGCTGATATTGGCCATCTTTTTATATAAGACCTTCTAATACAGCTGTGCCTTTTCTTTAGGTTTCGCTTAAGTCCTGCTGCCCGCAATATTCTGGATACACATGGACTTGATGCAAGTCAGCTCACACCCTCAGGTCCTCGAGGAATTTTCACTAAGGAGTATGTTATCTGTTCATCTCTTTCTTTGTTATATTCTGAATAATTATTTTTCCTGCTTAAATTTTTGTGAGAAATGGATATGAGTTGTTATCTTAGAATTTTTATAATATTTATTAGATACTGAGGTATTTGAATTGTTAGTTCAGCTAGCTAGCTAGCTAGCTAGCTATTTATACATACATACATACATACATACATACATGAGTTTACAGGCTACCTATAACTGCTGAGGCCTTGCCAGGCAGCTACAGGATATAACATAGCTATATTTTCTGTTCTCTTTTAATGGATATGGGATTTACATGAAATTAAGATGAGGCCCACCCTTGGGAAAGTTTTCAAATGTTCACTTTCAAAAATGAATAGTTATATGGCTGTGGCTCCTGCAAGTGCTTTCAAGCAGCAGGAATATCCAAAATGGAGGAACAGGACTGAATATCAGCTTCTCTTACACCTGTCTTTGTTCCTGTCATGAACTTTTACAAATTGCAGCAGAGTGAGGAAGTGTGGCATTGACAGATCATCAGCAGAGTAAGTTCTGACAACTTGGAGAATATGGAGATATTTTATTTGTTTAACTAATTAAATTTGTATCATCTGTTATCGCCTTTGTCTGAGGGTAGTACATTTTGAAGATGGGTAGAGAAGAAGGCCCTAGTTGCAAGATGAGTGGTGATTAAATAGGTATAGTGTTATCAACTCATGCTGGGTGCTATTTGCAAATTGTCCAACTGGGTATGGCTTGTAGTGTTGTACAAACCCAGGTATCATGGCTTTTTTTAGGGAAAAATAACCCTCAGGTAACCTAGCAATAAACTGTGAATTGCTTAAATTCTGGTAATTATGCATACAGGGTCAGTGGTTATACTAGACTCTCCTGTTGAAAGGGCAAAATAAATTTCATTAAGAGAAGATCCAGAGAAGCTGTGAGTCCTGTGTTTATGTTCTGTAATTGGCTCCTGCTGCTATTTAATAGTGATTTAGTGCTTCTAGGGCAGCCCAAGGTAAACAGAAATGCTTAGTTCTGAAGGGTAGGAAGTTGGTGGAGCTTGTCCAAAATACATGTTTCCACTGGTTTTGGAGCTTTCCCTTAAGAGAACTAAATTGTCATTTCAGAAGCAACAAGGGCCACTTGTGGAATAGAATTAGTGGAGCTGTCTACAAGCAGTTCCACAAGCAGATAAACAGCATTGGATGCTACTCTGGGTCTCCAAAATGATGCCCATGGTTATCAGTTTCACTGTAGACACTGTAGACACCTCCTTTGATGCTTTGCAGTTCTGATTTTGTATGTTTGGTTGGGGTGTGTGTGGCGGGGTGGTATAGATTTAACATTTTAAAAGAAATTGAGCCTCCACGTTTGACTTTCATGTAAGTTTTTTTAATAAGTGACTTTCCTTGTAGCTTCCCTACTTTGCCTTTTGGGAAATAGCTGTTTTGTGACTGGCCACAGTCACCATATCTGCTGTTTTGTTAGTGCGAAGGCCATTCTGTGAGTATATCAGTAACACTACCCTGAAATTCCAAAGGTGCCCACTGGCCCAAAAAGCTTGAGAATCCCTGGTTTAATTAGTAAGGTAATGTTCATGATCTGAACTCCTTGGAAGCTATGATCTACACAGAGAATTCTCTCATGAAAACGCTTATCCATAAAGGGGCATTTCCATCTCTTTCATGCATAGTGTGAAGCCTCCATTTAGTGCTGCGTGGGTATCCCAGTTCTTAATCTGAAGACAAAGGTTCCTTGATCCAAGATCCCACTTTAACCTTGAAATCACTCTGAGGGACTTTGAGGTTCATAAGAGGTTCATGCAGTAGGAGTGGATTCACAGTGGTCCGGTAAAGAAAGGACAATGTTCACTACCCCTTCTTTGACAGCTTGCTGTTTTTCATCTTATCAACAGAGGAAAATTCTGTTCTGTCTTCATAGCCACTACAGAAATACAGGACTCTTCTTTTATTTCTGCTGCTCTATATAGAGGAAAATGGTGTGCAGAGAACCAGAAAACAAGGCCTCCTAACCAGGAAATGAGCCACCTTTAATTCTTCTGTTCTGTGTAAACATCTGACTCCTTGTGGAGAAGCAGAGAAGGAGCTTGCGATCTATGAAAGGAATTTGGAGATAGTGTCCTCTCCTGGGCTACGTACCATGTTTTTCCTGCTGATCTATCAGGTGTCTCCTCTTTTGAGAAGCAGAAAAAGAAGAGGTGCATGTCCTTGCATCATTGGTCAGAAGGCTGTCTTGAAATGAGCTTGGATTTGGGTTCTGATACTATTTGTAGAAGCAGCTGAGATATTCACTTGTTCACCTAGTTTTACTAGATTTCTTAGAACACCTCTCCTTCCATGGGAAGGGGCTTATGAATGGTGAAATTCCGTGTGCATATCACAGACTCTGAGGCCGCAAGAGATCTGATCTTAAACTTCATGAGCCATCACTGATATTGAAATCAGTGCTGATTTCATTAGGACATGGGTGATAGTGCTGTATCTTTCTTGTTTTTCTTAGACTGTAGCCCTAAGTGCACATAAACTTCCACAATAAGAGGCTTATGTGCATCCCGTCAATGACACGATGGTGGCAGTCTCTGCTGTCCTGTTCTTTATGCCCTGCATGTGCTGCTTTTGGAAGGAGGTTGGTGTATCATTTGTATATGAAGAAAGCTATTGGTCCCAGCCTCCTCCCTTCCCTGACTTGCAGCATGCCCCTTCCTTTCTCTCTCAAGCCAATTTCCATGCTAGCTGCAAGGTGGTGGGGTAGGAGAATCTCTTTGGAGTCCCAGCTTTGATGTTGCACAACCTTGGTGTTAGGGCTCTGAATAATCCTATGGCCCCTCAGATAATATTGAGAGTCCACAGGATTGTGCCCTTAATAAACTGTGCATCTCTTGGTACAGAAAGTTTATGAGTTCTTAAGCTTTCCAGGTATGTTGCTGCCTTAAATTAAAATGGTGTAATAAACAAAAGCACCACAGATTTTGACTTGTTCAGATTGTGACCTGATTTAAACTGAACAGTGAGCTATGTAGATGTTACATGTTTTGTAATTGCAGCTCATTATCAGGAAGCTTAGTAATTATGTAAGTGTAACTGTAATTTATGGTATGTAACTAGTTCATGGCAGGTGGGAAGCCTCTAGGTCACAAAGATATCTAATTAACTTTTCCTAGTAGTCATGGAAATGGAAATGCCTTTGGCAGATGAATATAAACCCGCACAGAGGCACACATACCTTCCCTTATTACCACTTTTTTTTACTAAAGATGTGAAAGCCTGGAAGAAAAAAGGACAAATTTGGGGGAAATTTTTTCTTTTTTCAAACACATGGAAAACTGGTAACTTTTTTGGATTGAAAATATTGAAAATAATAAAGAATGGACAAGATGTTTAAGATAAGGCATTCATATACTGCTGCCTAGCTTTTATTCCCTCAAAATGATTACTAAGCTATTACTGAAAGTTTAAAGATGTAGAAGCATGGCCAAAATTTTTTTATTTTCTCAGCTCAGTTATTTCTTCCATCCCTTCTTAAGATAATGTATCTGTTATGTCTTTTCCTGATAGACATGGTCCAAGTTATGTTTAATTTCCCAGTATGTAATTAGAGTTGCCACATCATGATATACAAAAACAATGTGCATATTTGTCTGGGTTTTGTTGTACAAAGTTATGTTTTGGTCTCTTAAAGTCAATGCATATAGTTCTGGAATTCTCATGGGGTGGGTGGCGGGGGGGCACTGCACATTAGCCTATTGCTCCCACCACACATTATTGAAGAATGTGTGGGTTATCCCACCTATGCTTAAAACAACTTGAAGACATGGGTCTATGGAACTTAACGCCACTCTTTAATCAATTTTCCATATCTACCTCATTGTCAGGAAATGCTGCTTAAGTTATAAAACCTTAAATTTGTTGCCCTCACATAATCCCTCTTTACACCACACTCATAATTTGTTTCCTGTAGCATTAACACTGCTAGTATAAAGTTTCTTTCTACCAAACAAAATGAAGAAAAAATGTTTTTAAAAGGAATTCACTGGGATTGCTTAAAGGTTCTTGAATTAAATGTGCTAAATTAACCATTCTAGATAGCTAAAGAATTTCCCCCAATTACACATGCTCTCAATAACTTTACCTTCAGACCAGATTTCCCTCCATTCTTTGCAAGCAGGAGCAGATAGTGGATGGAGTCTGGTTTTTCCTCCTCCTGCTGCTTTTTAGAATGATTCTGAAACTCCTTCTGGTTAGACATTTCAGTAGCTTAAAATGTATTATGAATAACGTGAATAGCTCATAAAACCAATCAAGTCATTTAAAAGTTTTCTTATGATAATTATAAATTTACTAAATGTACTATTTAACATTTTTAAATCAAATACAGATTTTATTATCATTTACATTCCAAGTAATATAGTTTATGTTCATAAATTAAAACTGAGCTTAGATTTTTATAGAATGCTAAAGTAAAATATTACACATTTATCAAATTTTCACCAAATATTTTTTTCCTTATGGAAGCAAACCATTTCCCCACCATGACTTCAGAATTTCTGAAAATTCTGCATTTATACTTCTAGCAAAAAACTGGTCTGGATTTTTCCATTAAAAAAACAACAGCAGCAGCTTTTTGTTTAATCATAACTATGAAATTACTATACTGGTAAAAAGAGGGACATGGTCATTTTTAATGTGTTTATAAATATTTTTAGTTCAGTATTTCTGTTTGGATAAACTTCTTTGAATTCACTGTTGATTGGAAAAATGCATACTGTACAGTAAAGGTGAAAGCAAAGTGATAGGGAATTCATAACCCCTTTATTTGCCTGATGAAGGGAATTACGTTATGACAGAGGTTCCTCTGCAGAGACACCCACCACATTGGGAGCTCCCACTGTGCCTCCCAAGAGATCAGTAGAGAGAAACCTGCCATTATCAGTGTGCTCAGCTGCAGTATCCTTTTTAGGGATTCTGGGAGCTGGCATACTTTCAAAGCTGCTTTATTCTACAGTTCTGATGCGGGTCTGTTGCCTATTCCAGTGCGGAGCTGCTTAGTGAATATCCCCTCATCCTCACTTCTCCTGATGGGAGTCAGGGAATCGAAAATATAATGATCTGCAAAATGATGCTGCTCAGCATGTTCTCACCAGGCCAGCACACCATAGCTGGATATGAGGGGAGACCTGTCATTCCCCTTCTCCCAGGCCTTACTATAGGTTTGCATTAGTGTTCACGGGGATACAGAAGTTAAGTAGCAGCATATTTAAATGCATTGTTTGCAGAGGTCTGTTTGATTAGCTGGGGAATACTGGGGGTTGTAGGACATTTTTCTGGCCAAACAAGCATAGGATTATGCCCTCAATTGGCACCCAAGCGGAAACTACTGTATTCTGAGTTTTGCTCACAGTGCTTTCTTATGTACTTTTAGAAGACGATCAGGACCTGTGGCTTTCTGATTAATGGACAAGGCCACAGTTTCTTCCACACTAAGGATACAATGCTGTATCTGCTAAATGCTGTCTGGAAGGCCAGAGGATAGGTTGGGGTCCTAAGCTGGAGCTGGGACTCTGACTGTGGAGCACTATCCCCTCACCCTTGCATCTGACAAAGGGCTTTCTGCACTGACTGTGGCTCTCATATAGCAAGTGTGATGTCGTAGCTGTGCTACTTCTACACTCACCCTAAATGACTTTAAAGCTGGGAAGGAAAACAGTTAGCTATTTTCTTCACTGTTACACTCCTTTAAATTCATTGAACATGCAGCTCAGTCTAGTAAGCTGCATTCCTGAATTCTGCTTCTCTCCATATATGTTTATAATGAAAAGCCTTGTAACATTTTGCTAATCCTACTGGCAGTGTCCTGATAGATAATTCCCAGTGCGAGTGTTTGCAAAACTGCAGGTGGCAGTAATACACAATTTTTTCTTTTAAATGAAACTGAGTTATAGGCTATGGCATCTTACCGCAAAGATGAAGTTTTACTTCTCATGATATAGTTTGCAAAATTTGTATGTTTTTGGAAAGGATCTGGATTGTATGCCAAATGTGTATCTTTAAGTAAATGTACAGTACTTACTAATGTGCCTATTTTTGATGGTTTTAGTAATACTGGGTTTTATTTTGATTTGGTGATATGTGCTTTGACCATATCTGGGAAAGTGATTCAGTCTTGCACAATGGCACAGAATCATCCGTATGCCTTATGTATATTGTAAACAAAGATTCCCTGGAAGCCTCCTAAACTGGAAACTGCCTTAAATAGTATTCTTAGTGAAAATCCAGGATACAAATTTAAATAAGAAACATTGAAACCCACATTGTGTGTTTCTTGTGTCTAACATATCCTGTTACATGAACGATATGTTACATTTTGTTACATATGTAACAATACATAACATATGTAACGATATGTTACATATGTTACATATCTAACATATTGTGCTATTTTTTCCATTGACAAGGAAGACCTATCCACAATATACTGTAGTAATATTTTTATATAAATTAACTGTATGCAGTATGTTTTGTGAATATCTGATTAAAGACACAATAAAAGTAAGACTTAAATTTCAGGATTGAAAAAAAAATGAAGCTTGCATACCACATTTGATGTTATTTATGGCTGGTGTACATACTTCATTGAAATCAGTGGCAAAACCTGTATTGATTTTAATGGACCAAGTCGGCTTCCATAATTATTAACTAAAGCGCTCCTAGTCACAAATAAATTCATTCATAACTAGCAGCCATATATTATCTGTGCAGGACGTAGGGGAAGCAATTAAATTTTATGGGGCTCAGTGGCATCTAAAAGAAGATGTATATGCAGTATATGTAATTTTCAGTACGCTTAAGCATCTTTGTGGCTGACAAATGGCTTGTCCTGTTTAACCCTGTTATTATTTATTACTGTTACAAAATTTTTATATAGTTCTTTGAAGATATTACATATTCTGAGGTCATGGAAACTGAAAGACTTGATGATGGTATTTTACCATATAAAAATGAATGTGAAAACTTCAACCCACAACTTTCAAATATCTGCCGATAAAAAATACTATTAATAATATGGGTAACATGATAAAATTCTAATAGGTTTTTTAAACTTTTCATTCTTTCTGCACATTATAGAGATTGCTGTCTAAATTAAGAAACTGAAGATTGTAAAAATATGTAGCTACCTTATCACTCATTCAAATGACCATCATCTCATAATATGAACATACTAATGATAATTTTGGTTTCTTTTTTGTTTTGTACCTACCAAAATATAGTTGCATAATTTAGAATAAAGTTGTGTTTACATTTCCAGATTACCCAAGTATAACTTTTATGCTTTCTTTGATTTCTAAGGAAGTCTGAAAGTCTTGAAAGGAGGTCTGCACGGCTAAATAAGAAAGCAGTGCCTTATACTAAGGCAGCCTTATACATGTTATTAGATTAGAAAAAGTCCATCTAATCTAGCAATCTGTTTCCATCCTCAGCTAGCAACAGGGTACTCCTATTTGTCTTTGGCAATTGATATGCAAGGAGCTATTGTTTTTGAATGCTGAGATTCCATTTTGTGTCAGTACTGATAACTATTGATAGGTACATTCCCAGTGAATCAATATGGAAAACACCCAAAAGCCATCAGTGCAGTGGCAATCACCACAACTTGTGGCAATTATTTTTTTTCTGTGTGTTCATTGTCATAGTCAAATTAAGGTAAAATGATATTTAAAAGAACAAGGTATTTACAATTGTTCTGGACATCATAACACCATTACAGACATAGGGACATAGAGCACTGCCTTTGCTGAGTCAGCTGATTCATCCATGGAGCCCAGTATTGTCAACAGTGTCTAGCAGTGCTTTAGATAGGGTTTCTTCCCAGGGAGAAACCTGGAGATGCCAGGGGTCATATCTGGGACTTTCTTCAGACAAACCATGGATTCTGTCACAGTGAGCGGTGGCCTTGGTGATAAGGGTAATTTAGAAACTGGAAGCCAGCCTTGGGAAATGTGTACTGTCCTCAATTCTCCAGAATACATTGGCATGAACTACAATTAAGGTAAATGCTCAGATTTGCTTAACTGTAGTTATAGAACAGGGGTGGACAAACTAAGGCCCAGGAGCTGCATGTGGCTTTTTGAGTTTATTTTATGGCTTACGGCTTGCCCCCCACAGCCAGTGCCTGCAGGTGCCCGCTTGCCTCTTGCTGCCCACAGCCAGCACCTGTTTGCAGCCTGACACCTGCGGGTGCCCACTTGTAGCTCTCAAACACCTGACATTTACCTTATGTGGCTCTTCCATTGAGCAAGTCTGGCTGCCCCTGTTCTAGAGGGAAGTTTCTCCAGAATAGGTCAGTCCCAATTCCCAAGCCAACTGTACATCAGTACCTTTTCAAAAGCTTTTAGTGTTCCCTGGATGTATTTTGTTTGGCATATAAGTATGGATAGGACACCATCAATTATCCTAAGTGTTGCCATGGTGCACATGCCAAGCTCATAATAATTCTGTTGGAATAAAATGTGATACATCCTGCATAATATTGGCTGTGCATGCTGAGAAACTTAGAGCTGGTTTCAGGATAGAAAAGGAGATAGAAGTGTTCTGTTTGCCTCAGCCCTGCCTCTTAACCTACTTCCTACACTTCTTATGTAGAAGATACATAAGATACATTCCCTGTGCATAGTGTGTTCCTTCCCAGCTTTTTTTTTTTTAATGTGCCGGAAACCCCACAGGGGTTTGGCTCATCTTAAGCATGTAAGGTAGGTTTCCAGTAACTTATTCCAAGGGTTGGAAATGGATAACTTTAGGTGCCAGTTTAGTACATATTATGTGAGATCATGAAACCATTCAGTAGCCTTTGGGAAATGTTTTATTAAGCAGCATCTAATGCATGCTAGAACCAAGAAGAAAAAAACAAGTGGAATGGGAGAGAATTTCTCATCTTTCCCTGACCTCCATCCTATTGCATTTGAATATGGATTTTTTGATGCGGTGTAGAATAAACACATTGTTAACAATAGGCATGGGAATGTGCATAAACTGCTTGGTAAATAAGAAAATATGCCTAATCTACAGTAACTTTAATTTCATTTGGAGCTGGATGTTTTGTGTGTTTGTTAATTCATTCATTTGCATTTTATGGATCAGAAGTATATCTAAAACTTTTTTATTCATCTTTTAAATTACAGGGATGCCCTCAAACTTTTAGCTCAGAAGGGAAAATCTGAAGCAAAGCCAACTGTTTCTTTACCTCCACCACAACCTAGAGTGCCCTTAGCCCCACCACCAGCAAGCATGCCTGCTCCTGCCTTACGCTCTTCAGTTCCACCTGTTTCAGTGCCAGGACGGCCTGCTTCCATGGTAATAACTCTGATTTCTAGATATGCAAAAAAGCCTGAACTCACATCATTACATCAGTTTAAAATGAGAGGAAAGTATTTACCGAAGGGAGTTTTCAGTTTAAATTATTCCTTTAAATATTTGAGTTCTTCATTAGAAGCGGCAGCTTTTGAAATGTAATTGTATCACTTGTGTGTGCAATGTGGTTTGTCTGTTATGCACAGATCTTCCTGGCCTTAGAATGCCATTACTGGCACCACTATAATTCAGAAAATACAAGGAGATGGTTGCTGCATTGTTCCAATTGCAACAAATGTGAGCACTGCATTGTAATGATTATTTAATAATGGCTAGTCAGCAAAGATATCTATAAAAATCTGGGACTGTGAAACATATTTGTGGTCCCCTGATTTGTGGACCAAAACATCCTTGATTGCCTTGGTGGATGACCCACTCCAGTGTATCCTTATTGTTTGTTCTTGTCTCCTCAGCAGTGTTCATTATCATCGACCCTGGTATCCCTCTAGGTTGTTTGACTAACATTGAATGAGTGGGTTTTTATTTTTCTGAGGTGGGGGTCAGGTCCTATTTAGCTGGATGTTCCCAGAAGGTGGCGATGTAGAATTGTTCCTCAATCATTGGCCAGGGTTCCTCTGGGCTCAGTATTAGCTCCTTTGTGCTCTAACAACTGCCTGAAGCTGTTAGGAGGTGTCATTCTGAGTTTTCATGCTGATGATGCCCAGATGTCTTCCTCTTTTTCACTCAGCTGATGCCAAGGAGGTTGTGAAAACCACAAACTGCTGCCTGGATGTGGGCTAGCGAGTTAAGGCTCAGCCCAGACAAGAAGGAGGATTTGATGGTTGGCAGTAAAGCCAATCTGGGATTGTGCATACAGCTTGTTCTGGATAGGGTTGCACTTCCTCTGTAAGAACAGGCTGGCAGTTTTGGGGTATTTCTAGTTTTGGCATCGTACCTGGATGCTTAGGTGGCTGCTTGGGCCGGAGCTCCCTTTGCCAAGTTGTGCTCTCTTCCTGAAGAAGGCAGATTTGGTCATACTGATCCATATCTTAATTCTGGAATCTGTAGATAACTGCAGCATGCAACCAGGTTGCTTTTTATGTATTATAGACCATAATACACTGGCTTCTAGTTTGTTGCATTGATTTCAATTTGCATCAATTGCACTAATTTCCTGCTTGTTTTAATGGTCTGGTTCTTACCTGGAAGTGGTTTGTGGCCAGGTTAGATCTGAAAGACTGTCTCTTTTCATATGAACCTGCCAGTCATTTACATTTACCTTTGAAGGGGCTCTGTCACACCACCAGAAATGACTAGGCTGATGGCAACATGAAACATAACCTTTTCTGTGGCAGCTGCCTGATCGTGAAATACCTTGTCTGGTATTGTTGCTTGTAAATTTAGGCAGATGGTGGAGAGATGTGCTTCAATTTCTAATGGTTTCTAATATAGTGGTGGTTTTGCTCCTTGAAAGTTTGATGTTGTTGTTAGTCGCGAAGTTGTGTCTGACCCATCATGACCCCATGGACAACATTCCTCCAGGCCTTCCTGTCCTCCACCATCCCCCAGAGTCCACTTAAGTTCACACCAACTGCTTCAGTGACTCCATCTAGCCACCTCATCCTCTGGCATCCCCTTCTTCTTTTGCCATCTGTTGTTCCCAGCATCAGGCTCTTCTCCAGGTAGTCCTTCCTTCTCATTAGGTCGCCAAAGTATTTGAGTTTTATCTTCAGTATCTGGCCTTCTAAAGAGCAGTCAGGGTTGATCTCCTCTAGGACTGACAGGTTTGATTGCCTTGTGGTCCAAGGGACTCGCAGGAGTCTCCTCCTGCACCACAATTCAAAGGCCTCAGTCCTTTGGCACTCAGCCTTCCTTATGGTCCAGCTTTCACAGCCATACATTGCAACTGGGAAAACCATAGCCTTGACTATACGCACTTTTGTTGGCAGGGTGATGTCTCTGCTTTTTAGTAAGCTGTCTAGATTTGCCATAGCTTTCCTCC
>NW_025335761.1:3765533-3770631 GCF_004798865.1 Varanus komodoensis
CAATGTATGGCTGTGAAAGCTGGACCATAAGGAAGGCTGAGTGCCATACATTGCAACTGGGAAAACCATAGCCTTGACTATACGCACTTTTGTTGGCAGGGTGATGTCTCTGCTTTTTAGTAAGCTGTCTAGATTTGCCATAGCTTTCCTCCCCAGGAGCAAGCGTCTTTTAATTTCTTGGCTGCAGTCCCCGTCTGTGGTGATCTTGGAGCCCAGGAAAATGAAATCTGTCACTACCTCCATTTCTTCCCTATCTATTTGCCAGGAAGTGAGAGGACCGGATGCCATGATCTTAGTTTTCTTAATGTTGAGTTTACCTTTATCCGCATCAAGAGGCTCTTTAGTTCCTCTTCACTTTCTGCCATTAGAGTCGTATCATCTACTGTTAATTGGGCTTGCATTTTGAATTTGTTTCTTTCGTTTTGTACTCTGTTTTGCATGCCTTGTTAGGGTTATAAATTATGTTAATTAATGATAGACACAACAGCTGAGTATCCCAAAAGTTATGGAAGTTTTATACATGTACGTTTGTACAATAATAAATGTAAGTTTGATTGCCTTGGTGTATGACCCAATCATAATACATGCAAGTTTGTACGATTTTGTAAGTTTGTAAAATACTAAGTTAGTTGACCCAGTTGTGAAACAGGAGGAAAAGGATTATTCAGGATACAAATCAAGGAAACAGCAAAAAGAACCTATCATCTCCCTGTTGAAAGAAGCAAGGAAGAAAATATTGCTAATGTCTGTTATTAGCATGGATAAACACAGACAACTGCCGTCAAGTGTAGAAGGGTTTCATCATTATTATCCCATACCAATGTCTTCCTAAGGAACCTGATACAAAAGACATCCATTATGTCTGCCAACAAGAAGAAATTTCTAAAAAGTATTTCAAGTAGATTTGAAGATTTTTCGTTGTGATAAAAATGATTTGTGACTTTTAAAGACTCTCTTTTATTGTCATGCACTTACTTCACTAGGCTTATCATCATCCAATTTGTGATGTAAAATGTTTTTGTATTACAGGACACATTCACTGAAGTCCCTGCTAGCAACATTAGAAGAGTTATTGCTAAGAGGCTAACAGAATCTAAAACTACTGTACCACATGCGTATGCAAGTGCTGATTGTGACCTTGGTGCTGTTCTGAAGCTAAGGCAAGAGCTGGCAAAAGGTGAAATCTTTTTAAAGTTTCATGCAATGTGCCGTATTAACTAATATGCCCTATCTTGATCTGTATGGTGCGTATTCTGTGCTGGCTGGGTAGTGTTCTGTGTTTTATGGCTAGGGACTAAGTGGTGATGAAATGCTCTATCTGTTCTCAATACTGTTGAGCATTGACTTGATTGAAAGAGTTTTGCTGTCTACACATCTACTTTAACTGCCTTGATTTTTAAAATTCTGTTTCAGTTGTAACAAATCTCTGTAGAAGTTGAGACAACTGATTCTATCTTACTGTTTAATATCTTAAACGCAGTGCATAAAATTGCTTTCTTGACAGAGTATTACTGAAAATAGCACTTTTAAAAAGAACTAAATAGTTTAAAATTGCTGTTTAGATCTAAATTTTTTTCTGTGGACTTACAGAATGAATTTATTTTGTAAAACGTATTTGGGTGGTTGTAATGTCATTTCCATTGTTTTCTGTAGCATTTTGGTTTGTACTTCTGAGATAGTTCAGGCTCGTATCACCTTTTCTCTATAGTCTTCCTTCCAAATTTAGAGATGGAAAGAGGAGTAGATTGTTCCTTACCTCATGCTGTGTTTCAGAGATGGAGCAAAAGAGCGAGGACAAGGCCCTGTGCTTTGGAGAGGGGGCTGGAGAACTAGCAGCATCACATTTTGGGTTGTCAGCCTCTGAAGTGTCAGGGAAGTGAGAAATACAGTGAAGTGTGAAGGTTGTTGACTTGTTAGATACTGGTATATTCTGTTACTTCAGCACATTGTTGACAGGTCCAGGGTGCATGAACAGGGTGGCACTGGCCTAGTTTATGTAGTTTGGAAGCTTTTCTGGATGTAGGGAATAGAGCCTTGCCCTGCAGTTTCACAACTATTCTTGTTTTAACATTTTGTATCAAGGACAGATACAGCACCAGCACTTCTTTATGAAAAATTAATTACTGTTATTTCTAAAACAAGAAGGTAAAATTGTAGCTGAAAAATGTGGGCATGACATAATGGATGGCAAATGGAAGAAATAGAAGATTGGAAGAAAGTGTTAATTTTCTTCCTCATTGCTATCATATACTTCTACTAGCAGGGTCCTTCTGTGAAATGTTTGTTGACTAACAGGAACCAACCCATCACTTCCATAAACGTCTTCTGTTGTCCCCTGCCCAACTGCTTTGTGGCACAGATGGCACTACTGCTAGCCCTCTGAGCCCAGGAACATCCAGAGAAATTCATCTGTTGTACTACCAGTGGCTGCTCTCTTTGCCTGTTGTCTCCAAGGAAACATCTAACATTTGCACCAAGAGAACTTCATACAGATTCCCTGACAAAAACCTACTTTCTCCATCCCTGCTCTAGAGAAGCAGCCAACTACAACTGGCAGATAAATTGAATGTACTTCGGATGGGGAAGGATGTGACAAGGACAGCAGGCGAGAAGAATCCTGTTAGTTGAAGACATTTGACTGAGAATGGAAAAATCCAAATTGTATTCTCGATTGCAAGGCTGCAGGCATTCTGCTTGGCACAGACATGGTGGTAGAATCATGCAGAAACAATTTTATTCTATAGAATGCTATGTGCATTGTGCTCCAAATGGCCTTTTATTAGAGTGACTTATCTTTTGATAATATAAGGTAATCTTTGATCAGGAAAATTGAATAATTATATTCTGTTAAGCAGAGTTAATCTGAATATCCATTTATACATAGCACTTCCATTCAGTTCCTTTGACACTATAGATTTCTTTAATGCAAGCCACTTTGCATATTTCCCTTTTGCAGTTCTTTCTAAGAGGTTGCCTATGTGGAGCGTCCCTCCTACCAACTTGGTTAATTACATTTGAAGAAATGAGCAATTACTACAGACACAGACCTGATTGCCATGTTCATTTCTGTTTTAAAGTGTATTGTGTGTTTATTTAAATTATCAGTTATCTCTTTTTGAGTATACCTATATGCTAGTGAAACTCTTGGTCATTAGATACAGCTAGATAACTTGCTTTTTTCCAAATGTTCATTTTTGTGACCTCCCCTACAATCCAACATTTAGCACTGATCTTGGTTGAATGATTCTGTTGACTAACAAGGTCATGCAGATGTCATGTAGCAGAAAAAGAATTTTGATTTAATGGAAGCTTTGCCTTTGCTGAAGAGTTAAGCTGCTTTGATATTGTCATAGTCCCAGCCACAGAAAGAATACATGAGTTCCAGTGTAAACTTCCTCACATGAATGGCTTTGACTTTCAGTTGAAGAATTTCAAGGTTACCTTTTAATTAACAGCTTTGGCAGGTGCAGAGGCCAAATTCTTCCATTAGAATTGTAAGCAGGTACACTTTATTCATACAGTCATTCTGCTTTTCCAGTAGCGAGCCAACCCTGTTGAGCTCCCATCACTTGACAGCATTGCAGATTGGCAAATGGGGGGCAGCAGGGGGAAAAATCTCATCTCTCCAGCATTTTCTGTGGCAGTTTAAGTTGCAAAGATCTAGAAAGTATAGTGTATTAGGTTTTTTTGCCCCTTACTGTTAGACTAGGACAAACTGAAAGAATGATTAGATAGCTTGAGAAGGGTCATGGGCCGCGATAAAGCTTAGGTTAGTTCAAATTATTAGTCATATTGATATAGGATACCACACACTTTCATTTTCTTTTCCTTGCATATAGGAAGAAAAGTAGATAGTCAAGTATGAACCTATGTAAACTATCTTTTAGTAGAACAGTCTTCTGTATCTGTTTCCTGGCTTATGATCATTTAGTTGTTTTCATTTCATTTAGAAATAGAAGTGCACTGTCCATGCTGGGACACAGAATTAGTTTCTTTGGATTTAAGCTATTATAACTACTACAGGGAATTGTACTGCATTTTAGAATTCTTCCCTGGTATGTGTATTCATATATTATCAAATGATACATCTAACTTGTTTTGAAGTATTTGGTGTGCTTCATGATTTTAGAGAACAAGATTCCCTCAGCAGTAGTAAAATATTGCAGGAACTCTTGATGTATGGCCAGCAATCAAATGTCACAATTATTCATAATATAGTTCTGTTTTGAATCCATAAATGAGACATAAAGTTCACTAATGAGGGAATTATTCTTCATATAGTTCAGTTTACTGTAGGTATAATACATTCAATATCATATTGTTGCTTATTTGCACGTTAGAGACAGGTCAAATGAACTTTAGCAACTTATATTTTTTTAAGCTTTATCAGGAGATGTGAAGCTCTTGAATGAAATGGATCATGTGAATCTATTGCTTTAGGTCATAGTTTGGTGCTGAAACTACTTTGGTAGCCCTGACCTCAAAAGGGAAATGTGACCTTGTCAAGTCTTCTTGATACCTGTGGCTTTTGATACCTTCAAGTGGGCTTCCTGTGTGGTCAAGACTACTACAAGACCAGTTCCAGAAATTAGTACTGTGGGATTTAAGTTCAACTCTGGTGTTTTGGATCTTATCTACGAAGCAAGCTGTATATCCCTTCATTAGATATTTCTGTCTTCTTCTGTATGTGTATTCTGTGCCTGTGGATGTTAGGCATACACTGAGTTTGGCTGGTAACTCTCAGGCTTTTTCATTAGGATCAACTGTAGGCATGCTTGAGTATGCACATCTAGATTATTCTTCATTTTTGTTTGAACAACAGATCCTTTCTTGTATCATAAACTGTTTCTAAAACTCCTTTATGTTTCATCATGTGGCACAATAGGGAAATAGAAAGTGAAAGTGAGAAAGTGAGAAATAGAAGTGCGCTGCCCATGCTGGAACACAGAATTAGTTCCTTTGGATTCAAGCTGTTATAGCTACTACAGGTTATTATACTGTTTTTTGGAATACTTCCCTCATGTGTGTATTCATATATTAGCAAATGATACATCTAAGTTGTTTTGAAGTATTTATTATTATTATTATAACATTTCTA